>NC_142519.1:57506612-57589112 GCF_964205215.1 Stylophora pistillata
TTAATCTTCTTTGGTCCAAAAGTTATATCCCTTGGCAACCAGCGCTTTTATACTTTAGTTTAAATTGTTTTGAAGATTGCACTTCCAACAGACAAGTCTCAAACTCATACTATGTAATGGATTTTTAATCTTCTTTGTTCCAAAAGTTATAACCCTTGGCAACCAGCGCTTTTATACTTTAGTTTAAATTGTTTTGAAGACTGCACTTCCAACAGACAAGTCTCAAACTCATACTATGTAATGGATTTTTTATCTTCTTTAGTCCAAAAGTTATAACCCTTGGCAACCAGCGCTTTTATACTTTAGTTTAAATTGTTCTCCAGATTCGCTGCATGCGATGATTAATTTAGATGATAGATAGCCATTTTAAATGATAATTTTATGATAATTTTTTGATCATTTTAGATGATAGATAGCCATTTTAGGGCACAAATGGCCCTACTTCGACAATGAAAAAGGAAATGAGTGAAATAGCGCTCCAAATCAATGGATTTGTTCTTGGAAAACCTCACTATCATGGATTTTTGCGGGAAAAATGTCGAGTAAAGACCAGACCTGTTTTACATGATTCGTAGCTCAGCTACGAATCATGTAAAACAGTGTATTTTTCGTTAAACCACAAAACTGCTCCATTACAAACGTTGTAATGAGGGAACTCTGCGAGTTTTAGTGAAATGAAACGCTCCGTCGTGCTAGATAGTCTAGAAACACGTAAATTTAAAACAGGTAACATTTTCTTTTAGATGACAGGTGTGTAAAAAGTGTGTAATTCTTCAGTTTCATTTTGTGAAATTTTATCGAAGAGAAAACTTGTAGTGAGTTGATTTATACATACGCCTTTAATACAACTGTCCGTAGTTACTGCTTATTTTTCCTCTCTAGTCGTTGCAGCTTGGCCAGATTCTCCTTCAAGATTGTGTTTCCTGGATCCAGCTTGGCGGCGATCTCGTAATGGAGCCTGGCCTCTGCTCGGTTTCCCTACGAAGAAATGTAACCATAATTCCTATTGAAGCACTAGTGGTCATATCAAATTTACTGGTGCCTAGTTGGCACCACTGCCTACGAGGAATTTAATCATTTACTATTCTTTTTCATTAGTGAAAGGACCTTATACAGTGGCTTGTTCATATTTTTCTTCTTTTTTTTCTTCAACCATCAGAAAACGATGAAACGAACGCACAATAAAATCCAACATAGAATACCGATCAAGTTGGCACCCTTGCCTACTATGAATTTTATCATTTATTATTCTTTTTTTATTAGCAAAAAGGTACTTCTACGGAGGCTTGTTTATTTTTTCCTTCTTTTTTCTTTTCTTCAAATATCAGAAAACGATGAAACGAACAGACAAACTAAAATTCAGCTTAGTAAACATGTCAGAGAGTTCTCATTCTAACCTCGCGTTTCAATTGGTTGATGAACTTGCTGTCTATCATCACATAGACAACGGGGTCACCTGAATAACAGTAACAGTTTCTTTCAAATATTCTACAAAAGAAACGAAAAACGAGCTAGAATAACTACTAACCTCAAGGTGGAATATAACTCCAAGATTCAAATGAGCACTGAAAAGTTGTGGATCGAGCTGGACAGCTTTCGTGTAGCTCTATTTAAGAAAAAAAAACCTTTGTCTTTAAAAATGGAACGTTTTTTGATCGAGTCTCATAAAAATGAAGCAAATCTGCCGACCGTTAAAGAATAAAAAAAAAAACCTATGAAAAAAATATCGGAAACAACGATGACTTTGTTAGAAACGCGACGGTGGAGTGGTTAGTGCTTGGACTCCGGATGGGAGGGCCTGAGTTCGAACCCTGGGCGGGTTGTTGTATTGTTTTATTTTGGAAAACATTTTAAAATCCTCTATCAACCCACCACTGGTTGAAACTATTTTTCAGGAATAATTGATGATTAACAAATTATCAAAACGTTCCTGGAGAAATGGCAGCAATCTTAGTCACAAAACGGTCACATGACACTTTATCCCCAGGGGATCTCACATAGTAAACTGCAAATTAAAAGTTTCTGGTTCCTACCTTCTTGGCCTCTTGCATTTTGTTTAAATCTTTGTAAAAATTTCCCTGAAAATAATAAAGTTCCGCATTGTTGACATGGCGCCTAAGTGCGCTTGCGATAACTTGCAGAGCCTGTGAAAGAAAAGGGAGTATGGATAATTTTTCATTAGATGGTTTACCGTAAATCCTACGTTCACGACCATTTGCCTGATCGCCACTAACTAGACCAGTAGAAAAAAAGAGAAAACAGGAGATTGGGCCAAGTAAAAGTCACCACTTTTTTTTTTTTAAAACAAAGGAACTTGTCAGAGCTCGATAAGAAATCCAATAATAATTTATATGTGACGACGAAGAAGCCAAAATAACAAGAGCTACTTCTCCTTTGAGATCCTTCTTCCGTGCAAAACTCTGCACGATTTGCACACAAGAACGTTTTTGTTCGAGTTCACAATGCGGTTTCTTAACGGACATCACTGTTCTTTCTTGTTGATCACAGAAATATATAAACCTTTAAGAGTAGCCAAATGCAATCTTGAAACATATGGATATAAAGCGTTCTCTCATAGAGCCCCTACTCTGCGGAACGCCTTGCCGGATGATATTAGGCAAGTGGACCTTTTAACAACATTTAAGTCTAAACTTAAAACCCATTTATTTAGGCGGTTGCAGTTTTTGCTTTCATTGATTTTTCACTAGTTTTTTAATTCACTTTAATTCTTAATTGATTATATTTTTCTATCACTATCATTGTAAAGCGTCGCTGGATCTTCGAGAAGCGTTGCGCGATATAAGCCATGTATTGTAAACCCCTACGAGCATGTGCTGCTATTGAAAATCGATCAAAACAAAGAATCATTTTCCAATACGAGTCGCGAAAATGAGATCGAGGCAATCAAAACTGCCAGTTAGAAAAAGAGACAAATATCATGGCGTGGGAAAAAGTGATTGGGTGTATCAATGCATCGATTGGCCAGGAGGATTGCACAAGTTTCGCGGACCACTCAAAGAAAGGTCTGTGGTCTAAAGGTCCCTAAAACAACTTACTTCATTCCATTGTCTGTTCTGAGCATACATTCCTGCTAGCGTCTTATAATTTCCGGGGTTCTGAGGATCATCTAGAACCAAGCCCTTCATGACACCAACGGCCTGATGGAGTCGGTTGGTTTGTCCGAGAAGAATTGCCTGTAGATAGAAAACAAATTTTCCTATATGTCTTGATGGAACAAACAAAAATGTAGTTGACTCTATCAAAACTTCGTTGCTTGCACACAGTAGGAATTTCTCCAAAATGTAGTAGCTATAAAAATAACTTTCAATTTATGATACCGCAGAATTTTCATTGTGAAGATCAACAGAGAAAATATATTTGCTACAGCCCAAACGTGAACCAACATACTACCACAACGGAGTTAGAAGTCAACAACGCTAAGGCACACTTAAAAACACAATTACAGTTACCCTCAACCCATTAATTGTTGCATAGTGGTCAGTGCTTCGCTCATGAAATGTAAATGTCACTCACATAATTCGAACGAGTCTCAGTATTCGTTGGTTCAAGTTCGAGTGATTCTTTCCAGGCCAGTTCCGCTTCTTTCAACTGCTGGTTGTGATAATACAGTACTCCGAGCAACTGTAATGTGCTTGGGTCTCGTCGTATTGACAAAGCTCTGCAGCGGCCAGAGATTAGATGCATGTAGGTTAGTTTACCAGACGCTGTTCGGGAAATGAACCAGCGATCCTCCGCGAAAAATGTATCGGAGATCGCAATTGGAGTAACAGCGAAAATCAAGTCCGCAGATTAGAACTTAATGCATAACAAATAGGTGAACTTACAATTTTGTGTCAAATTATCTAACTTTTGTACGAATGTGGACACAGGCATGCCTTTTTAGAAAGCTAAGAGCCTGTTGTTCGCTCCATATGGACCGACAGCTTTGGGGAAGGAGGAACTGGGAGTACGTAAATCAACGAGACAGGATGATTATCGTCTTCAAACAGAAAGAAAGATGACCTCGGGAAACATAATGCTACTGCTCATACTGAATTTTCAGATATAAACTTTATAGAGAATACTCCACAGTTTTCAAAATATTTTTCATTTACGTCAAATAATCTTAAATGTTCTGTACTTGTTCTATGCATGTCAGTGCATACCTCTTGTAAGCTATTTCTGCATCCTGAATTTTTCCATCTGCTCGCAACTGCCGAGCCATGTTAACTAAAGTCACTGTGTGATTAGGGTTGAGCTGTAGAGCTTTGTTGTAATTTTCCAAGGCTCGCTTCGTTCGACCTAACAGAGCAAAATAAGATTTAAAGCTGGTAGATCAAAGACCGTATGGCTACATAATCGCGCGAATTCCCTATGGGCATACCTGCGCACGTTATATTACGATTACAACATAAACGAAAGAGTAATAAACAATTTAAAAATACACAAATAAATAAATAAACAAATTTAAATAAATTTGATTTTGAGAATGGCACATTGACGAGACTACTATTGCAGTTGTATTTCACTGTTTCTTGTTCAAACTGGGAGAAAACTGGAGGACCGCGAAAAAACCTAGGATCAAGGATGAGATCAATATAACAACAAACGTAACGCATATGTGATTCCATGTTCAAGAATCAAACCCGGGTCGAAGCGGTGCTTGGAAAAGGTTACCTGATTGAACATGCTCTATAATGATAACTCGAATTAAAAAAAAAAAAAATACGTACAAGAGTCACCCACTCAGTTACTCCCACATACTTTTAAAATTAATGCAAACTGAGATTAGAAACTCACGTAACTAGCAAATAATTGCTTTCATTAATCTTCATATAATGTTTCAATATTCTTCTTAGCGATATTTCAGACAGGCAAAACTCTCTTTTTCGGTTTGGAGACCAAAAATGACCATTTGTAATACTGAACTGTGATATTCTGATTATTATGGCCACCGATTACACCTTAGCTAGATTATCACATTATTCAAATACTGCCACCAATTCCTCACCAATTTTACCGAGAAATACGGCATAATTGTTGTGAGCGTCGCCGTTTCTGGGCTCCAAAGTCAGCGCTTTCTTGTAAAACTCCTCAGCCTCATCAAACTTCTCTTGATCACTGAGCACACCAGCCACATTTAAAACTGCATCTAAATACCTTGGATTCAACCTGACAAAAAGGATCATTTCCAAAACAAGATTATTTAAATTAGTATTTAGAGACTTGCAAAAAAGACAAAAAAAGAGTGAAAAAAAGTGTAGAAAATGGTGTTTAGCAGCGAAATCTTTGAGTGGATGAATGTTTCTGTCGTTTACCTGATGGCTTCTTTAAGCATTGTTTCGGCCTCTGAGAGACGCTTTAATGACCTTAAAAAGGAAAAGCATGTGATGAGTTCATAACTCACGGATTAAAAATTTGTCGCTGTTCGGAATTTCAAACCACATTACCAACCAGGCAAGCAGGTACACAGACGTAGAGACGGATGAATACAGGATAGGTGGGTAAGAGGGCGGGTGTAAGAATGGAGAGACAGACAGACAGACAGATGGACAGGCCGATAGACAGAGCGTTATGCAGACAAAAGACAGACAGACAGACAAACAGAACACTGACAGACTGACAAACAGGAGACGAACAGACAGACAAACAGACAGACTGATAATCACCTAATCAGTAACGTAAATCAGTTGCTGTGTGCCACTGTGTGCCGAGACGAGATCAACTTCCAGACCCCTCTAAAGTAAAAGTGGATTCAATCTACTTACGCCAAACGAGTTCCAAGATTGAAGTACGAGTTTGCATGATATGGATCATTCTTGATGGCTTCAGAAAAGTGCTGCATTGCTTCCTAATCGGGTAAAAGATATATCTGTTTAACCCATTAACTCTTTAGAGTGACCAGCATCTAATTTCTCCTTACAATATCAACCCTGAATCACACATTTAGGTCAGGAGAATAAAGGAATTGATCATCAACAAAACCTCTTGATTGTTAAACGCTTTCTCCTTATCAGTACTTTAGAAAATGTATTAAGAACAGTATGGAGAAAATGCATACTGGTGTTAGGGTGAAAATGGTTAACAGTCGGTGCACTAAACGCTGGCTTTTCTGGCCAAGGTCAATGTGTTGTATTCCCGTGGAAGACTAAACAGTGTCACTCACAGTGCCTGACTCCTCCGAGGACTATAAATGGACACCAACTGACTGTCAGAGAAAGCTGACAAAAAGCCACGGGGGAGGGAGATAACGTAGGGGGGAGGGGGGGTAGCGACACTCCTACTTGCTTCATGCTATAGAACCCAGGACAGTGCCTCTATTCTCAGGAGTATACATGGAAACCAGCTGACGGTCAGGGAAATGCTACGGTGGGGGAGTGGGGAGGTGTGCCTTGTCAGCGACAGGAATCCCATCCAGGAAGGGTAGAAACACTTTTACTAGCTTCATGCTCTAGAACCCGGAGTTAGTTTGGACATAGTGGGCCAAGTGTCTCAGGTGTACGACCAGAAAATTAGTAAATCATAATTTCAAGACGAATGCTTGGAATGCTTTCATAAGTACACATCTACCTGATCGTTTTCCAAAAGGGTACCGAGGTTGTTATGAGCACTGACATGATTCGGTGCCAACCTGATTGAGCAAAAATAGAAGGTCGTTACATCCTTGAATTTGGTTTACTTGTTTCAGTTATTTCCAAATTACTGACGTAAGATCAATCTCAAGTTAAACAAGCATACGGTTGGACAATACACGTAATTTGTGTGTGCTGTTAGACAGACTATTGGTTGATTTTTATGTGAAAAAAATTCAACCTCAGCTTCTCTCATTAAAACATTTTCACAAGATATTTAGACCCTAAAAAGTTGACAAAGAAGAGTTGAAACTCACCTAAGTGCAGTTTCATAGTGATATATGGCCTCTTTAGCCCTTCCAGCATCTTTTAGAAAATTAGCAAAGTTATAATGTGCTTTAGCATTATGAGGAAGAGTTTCAATTCCAGACCTGAAAAAAAAAGAAAAAGAACTAGACTCATAGTGTTACTATGATGCACCGCGGGCGTGCAGCGACACGGAGCAATCACGCGTACCTGTTTTAACAATTTTGACCTAGAAAAGTTTGAGATGATTTCTGACCATCTCTTCCTCGGCAAACATATCACACAGGAATGAAGCGCCGTTAAAAAATGAAAAACTCTACATCTCTTGCCATCTTTTAAACTCAAAACCACACATTTTGTATTTCAAAAGTTGGAGAACTCTACAGAATTCCAATGTTTTTTCATCCGTCATTTTATTTTCAAGAAATGCTAGGTCTCCTTCCTCTGGACCGTTTTATTGCAAAGATCACCGCACTCTGAGTAACAAGTTGCTGTGACATGGAGAAGTTAACAGGTCACCAAGGCAATAATCGCTACTTGCGACAAGAGCAATTCTTGTCACAATTCGCTGTCCCAGCGAGAGGATTTTGTTTCCGAAACACGTCTCACTAATCCAAGGTGAAGTGAATTCACACACTAATCCAAGGTGAAGTGAATTCACGTGTTAATGTCAGCTGTACTTGTTTGGAAGGAAATACACATGAAGCGTACTTGAGAATCAATGCAGCAACATGTCGCTTGACATGAATCACCTTGCATTCGTAAATCTCAAAATTTTTCATAATTTTACCTGAATAAGGCCTCCCTATTGCTCCAAACGCGATTCCGCACCACAGTTTTCCAGCAGAAAAGTCCTATTAACACAAATACCCCTGATAATAAAACCTTTTGCAGGAGATTCATTCGTACTTCTGTACATCTATCTTTGATTGCCACTTTACCATTGGGTACCAAAACCGATGCCAGTTTGTTGAACCCACAAACAACGAGCATACAAAAGCCCATGCTACAAGATAAGAGAAAGCAGAGATTTATCAATATCACTGCAAATACATCTTGCTCAGACAAAAAAGCTCTACACAATAAGTAATTATCATTAACGGAAATACCTCTGTTTTCTCTATTGCCACATGAGTTTAAATTGCTCTTGCAAGTTAACATAACTCTAAAAGCATCAATTTAATTTCTTTAGTATTATTAGCTTTTTTTGCATTAGGTTTTTATCATATCTTGATTTTGCTTTGTTTTGTTTCTTTCCTTTTTTTCCTCAATATTCTATTTCACCAATCAAACAGGTTAAGTTTACTTTAAAGTATATTTCCATGGTCAAGGTAGCCTTTTTTGAGTCCACCGAACGCCGTCAAGTCACATAAACAAATCAAGTCACGAAAGTCAAATCCCGTCACGTGAAGTCACGTCAACACACGTCACTTCGCCGGCGCCAAATCAAAGAGGGGGGAAGGAGGTTATTGCGTGATACGGGATAACATGATTTTTAATTTTCGTGACCCGTGAAAATACGAAATTAAAACCTCGTGAACTGTTAATTTTTGGCTTTTCGCGACACGTGAAACTTACAGTCGTACATCTAACTTTTCGTGATGCGTTATTTCAACTTTTTGATATTCGTGAAACGTGCGCAAGACCCTTTTAACCCTCTTTTAGCCCCCTCATCAAATGACTTTAAGTCTGGTTAGGATTTCGTGACACTTGTGTCTTCCAATTAAAGTACTCTCTGTGACATTGCATAGCATACCTTGGTATGTAAAGTATTCTCTCAGCAACAACAAATCCAACTCTGAAGAACAGGTTAGAGGCTGGAAGGAAAGGAATACCCAACATGGCCAGAGATAAAACAAGAACATCTTGATCAGGTGACTACCGAGAAAAAATAGAGAGCTCTGTTATCAGATATCGACTCATTATCCATACAATACAATACAACAATACAATACAGTAACTTTATTTAAACTTGAATTAAAGATAGCAAATACTTGCTAATATCTCCAAGTAAAGATATTGAAATTACTAAAATACAATAATACAATAAAAGAAAATTAAGTAATATATACATGCATAAATAAATTTATATGTATAAATAAATTTAAATGTGACTAATAAGTTAAAAATTTAAAATATTATTTACTGCAAAAGGTACAACAGTCAATGTCAAATTTCATTTTGGAAATTTCCAATTTACATTTACTTAATTCAGGCATCGATCTCATGTAGTTAGGAAGAGAATTCCATAAGTTACTGCCCTGATAAACAAGAAAGTGAAGACCATAAGTAGTAGTGTTTACTCTAGGTACAGTAAGAATATTGTAGCCTCACATACCCCCTTGAACTCCCAAGATCTCGTTAGTGAGTCTCCTTATTCTCTGTGATTCAATTCTTATGATGCTAATTTGGAGAATTTTGTACAAAATCAACCAAAAATCTGCTAATTGATATTCTCCTTTGTTTTCATCACTTGTCTGCTTGATATTGTATTGATATTGTAAAGGAGAAATTCTTTGTTAGTCACTCAAGGGAGCAAAAGGCTTAACATGACAATTGCAAATAAGTGCCCTCTCCATAGGAAGGAAAAGTTAATAATTGCCAAGTCTCAAATAAGCACTCACTATCCCCCCCCCCCCCACAGAAAAAACTGTGGTGTACAGGAGGAGTATTGTTTATTATTTCTCATGTAGCTCACAATCTCTAAATATACTGTCTATGGCACACATCTTCAGGTTATGTTATTATTTATTGTTCATTGCAAAATAAACTTATTACTTGCTGAAACTGGTGAAAATTAAAAAATTGCTCAGCCTCAAATGATCACCCACTCTCAGATTACGATCACCAGTACTAGGCAAAGGAACATTAAATCAAACTACAATATGATTGAAGGTAAATGCAGATGTAGGTAGAAATTACTGATTACCGGGGTCTTATTGGATAACACAGCAGAGTAAAACAGAAGAGCTGCTACCATGACAAACACCAGTGTGGCTAAGTTTCGGGAATCTATCAGTGACTCCACAAGAGGTATGCTTCCCATCTGCCAATCATAGCTCAACACACTTGGCGACAAAAGTAACCAAGAGTTGAATGCAATTAGATACAAGTAAGTCATAATGCGAGTACTAAGAGAGTCTGAAAATGAGGCAGGATTGTCCTGAACTGTAAAATATGGTAGATTTCCTCCAAGCATCCATACTCTGAATGCCATAAGACAGAAAACCTGCGACATAAAAAAATAATATTAAGGTTTACCTCAAGTGCCGGGGCAAATACAGTCCAATACTTAACCACTGAGGTACAGAGAACCTCTATCACGAGCTTCATTAGGTTTGAGGTCCCAACCAGGTGAAAACACATTAAAAAATACATGTTTGGGTTGTACTCATTTGAGCATGTTGGGAATATCTAATTCCCAAGATTAACTTTCTTTTCTCCTCTTTCTACAATCAAAAATGAAAAATATCTAGCTCTAGATCCATGTTACATTGGGACAATACCAATAGGATGCTAAAGAGTCACATCTTTCATTAATAAAAAGTGAGAAGATGATGATGATGATGATGACAAATATGACAACAAGGAAGACGAGGTAGAGGAAAGGGGTTATTAAACAAGGCATTGTATTTGAGATTTTACTCCACTTTAAAACTACAAATGTTATTCTTTAGGAAAGAAAGAAAGAAATAAATACAAAAGTGAAAGAAATACCCACCCACGTGTAGCAAAATAATCGAGTCGGGTGGTTGCAGACAACATTAGAATATATCAAGGAGGTTGGAAATAAAAGTTATAAGGAGATTACAATATTGTTAATTTAGAGAAGTGAAATTGATTTAAATAAGTATATGGTTATGAGTAACAACAAAGCAAAAAAATTATTTTAAAGTATGAATAGGTTACAGAAGGTTATTGATATAGAAGGAGCTATAATTTTAGTTCCATAAGTCCAGCAGTCATTTTAACAACAATCGATTTTTTAGAGTCATGATAGTTTTCATTGTTGAGTAGTTACAAAAGTGTATGGACTTTTTTGCTAAAAGTCCTTTTAGGCAATTAGCACAAGCTACATGGAAGATTATTCCATACTTTAGGACCAAGTCTTGAAAATGAAGACAGTTGTTGGTTAAGCCTTGATTTGTTGACATAATAATTGCCAGGCATTAGAATTTCTCAGTCTTCTTCTAAATTCCTTGCCCTGCAAAAACTACAGTGTCGAGCGATTTCCACCCCTCAATTAAGACAGTGTTATCTAAATCTCCTAGAAATCCTCATGGGACTCTAAGTCCAGACATATACTTCCACACTGATCACAATTATGCTTTTGAACAAGTTTACTGAGCACTTACTGCTACAGAGAGTACAATTATTCTTATTAGTACATGCTTCAATGTTGTAGCTTCCTTTCCCACTGACACAGCCCTTTCCCTGATGGCTCTGCAGGTCAATAAAGTCAAAGAGAAAGATGGGCTGTTGTTACAATATGGCAACTTACTAAAAGATATTTGTACAAAGATTTAGAAACACAAATTAGAAACATTAAAATCATGAGAACAAAAGAAAGTCACTTCTCTAATGGAATAACATCTAAAAATAAAAGATCTCATTCACTTAAATAGCCCATTTCCGAATTACCCTTGGCCTCTTTTTCAAAACGAGGCCTGGTGCTCAACCGTTCTTGTGAAAATGAGTTTAATTTGCATGTGAATGAAAACTTATAATCATATGAAAGGATGAGCGCCAGGACTCGTTTTGAAAATGAGGCCATAGGTAATTCGGAAATGGGCTATTGCTTTATCTTGATTTTCTACTAACTTGAGATAATTATAATAATAATAATAATAATAATAATAATAACAATAAATACATAAGTTGAAACTCTCCCTAAGGGGCTTTTCAGCCACAATGTAAACTAACTTAGTGCTTAAAAATCCTCACTGGCAGGAGGCAGACCAGTGCGCTATTTACAGAGCGCAGCTGAGGAGTTGAACTAGGGGCAACCGAGAACAAATCCAGTGAGTGGCAGGGTGGAGGACTTGAACCCGCGACACTGGATTACAATTCCAGCACCCTAACAACTCGGCCACGCCATCTCCTCCTGACATGAGGCTAAAATTTACCACTAAGGATTTTTCAGTGATTTAATGTCACCTGCACTGTAACTACAACTTCTTGTAATCTTAGACTTTTTTTTTTCGACACTTGGAAAGTAATGGAACAGTTCACAGAAGTTCCACTGTTTTACACAATTTATGCTAGCAATGATGTGTATTTTTTACAAAAAAGCAAAAACAGGTCAGAACAGAATAATAAAGAATCTGGGATAACAACATGATCAGGATGTCACTTACCTCCAAGTTAAATTCTTGTTAACAACCATACAATCATAAACAAAGCACACACCAAACACAGTTATACCATGCTCCTTTACTAGCATTGCCATGGCACCAAGAACCACACAAGTAATTGTGCACATTATCTGGCTACAGCCTTTGCTTTGTTCAGACCTATACAATGATAAAAATTAAAAACAGACAACTCAGAAATTGAGGTGATTGAAATGTTACATACATCGCAAAGACTTTGAAAAATGAAATTCACCTTACAAATGCAAGGAATGCAAGCAGAAAGAGCAAACATGCCATTACATCAGCACGTCCTACGACTCCCGTTACCTGAGGAGATAACATATTGATAAATTTCATGAAAATAACAGAAACTTGAAATGGGCCTAATGTTTCATTCTATTATAAGCATACGTTAACCAAACAATGCACATAAAGCACACCAAAAATTGCATGCAAGTGCAAATAAAAAAAGTCTGTGCGTCAAAATTTGCACACGCGCGCATAAGTTTGACAAATCTGCCTCATTAGTACGTACGAGCTGGCAGGCCTTTTTGTTTTACTATTGTTGACAGTTTATTGTTTTGAAGAAGAGGGTTCAATGTAATGGCACTAAAATACTTCACAGCACCAATGACAAGCAAAATTGTTCATTTCATTCACCATTTGAACTGACCCTCTCAATATGCAATCACATATTATTAATGCACCATCATAATCACAAAAAAATTAAATGATTCATGATTTTTCAATGGATATTCTTTTATCAATTGAAAATAGCTTTTGTTGGCTCTTGAATTCCCTTTTCAAATTGATATATGTGGCAGTTTAGGGAATTTTTGGACTTTATCAAAGGAAGTGGGCATGGTCATTATCCAAAAATTTGAGACCACTCCATTTTTCAATGATATCTCAATACAAGCCCCCAGCCCCCGAAGACATAAAGGAATTCTGGGATACAACAAGGGAAAATAAGACAGTCAGAATACCATAATCCACCCAATGATTAAACATAGCCCCTTCCCCACCCCTCTCCCTCTTAAACATGGTTCTGAGGGAGGAAAGGGAGGGTTGCAAATTTTCTGAACTGGACCAGCTATTTCACACAAGCCCTCACAGATTATTCATACAGACCTATGATGATAAATAAATAAGTATCAAACATTCAGGAATAACGTGATATTCTTGCATAACAGCTGATAAATTCATCAACGAAAAGCTTCAATGTTGCAAAACTGCGCACGTGTAAGCTTACATGTACACTGGTTTCACTCATAAACCCTTAAATTCCCAGGAGGGATTAACATGTAACTTTTCCCTATAATATCCATACTTTATCCAGGAAACAGGTAATGATAGTGTTTAAAAATAGTCAGGTAGAGGTTGTTATCTAGATTCAACACCAAATTCTCGTGACTAATCAATTAAAGAGGGGATGTGTAGCAGCTAGAGGAGGGAATTAACAATTAAGTCTTGGGAATTGGAGGATTATTAAAGAGTGGTAGGTCCTGAACTTACAGCTTCTGTATGAACAGGATGCGTTGCAAACAGAATTCCTGCGATAAATGCAAGTGCACTGGACTTGAAGGCCACCACGTTGCACATATAAGTATACAACAAGCAAACCAATCCATGAAGAACAACATTAACAGCATGATATCCAAACGGTTTTAACCCATGTATCGCGAAGTTCATTCGAAATGTTAAGACACACAGCGGTCTGTATGACTTATGACTTGTATTACTCCACATTGGCTTGCCCCAGAAGTCATTGGAGAATATGTTTGCCAGCGGAGCTTCAGAGCGAATGTCCATGTTTTCCTTGATCGCAAAAATGTCATCATGTACTAAGTCGTAATCCAAGCTGTTCAGATAACAAGCTACTGAAGTAAAAGCAATTACTCCATACACCAGACTCTTAGGTAAGTTCGGTAAATGCATAATGGAGAGATCGTAGCTTTTATCGTTGTTAAGAGGTCTTGCTGCCCTTTCATCTTGTAACTTCAAATTCGCCGCCATATTGAACCTGAGTCATCCCAGATTGCATTGCGGCAGATCAACTACAGTCCAACCCTCCTCTCCCCTCCTTTTACAGAAATGCGTTTCAATTGTCACTATAGCAACGATGATTGCTCAGTTGACGTCCAAGATGGCGGACGAAGAGGTCAATAGACGGCCTTTCTCTTGTCCAGTTGGACCCCTTAGCGACCGTAAACTAAGCGCTGAAAAACTCCCAGGCACAAGACCATTCTCAATGGGTGCAATGGAAGAAGGAGGTGAAGAAGAAATGCCAGATGAACTTCTAGAAGAGATTTTGATCGAGCGTGCAAAAGAAGGAGAGAGTCTTGCAAAATTTCAACTCGGGCAGTTCTACTTCGAGCGGGAAATCTATGATAAAGCTTTGATTTCCTTTGAAAGAATCAAGAGCACTGATTTTCAAGCAAAATATCAACTTGGAGTTATGTACTATGATGGCATTGGGACGAAGGCGAACCCGGTAAGGTTTGAATTGATTCGAAACTAGAGCTAATTAAGGTTGATCGTAACAATTGGATCGTAATGATTGTTTACATGATTGGATTGAAACTCAGGATGTTTATAATATGAAACAAATCTCTGGCTAATTTGGGCTTTTTCGAGGACCATTCTTTTACTTGCTATCGTCTGGCCGCTGTGATTTTTTGCTCTTTGTTTTTGTTTATTAAACACAGAAGTCATGTCATGTACGCACAGCCGTGGGTATATAATTATACACCATTATTAGTGACTAATAAAGAATTAGGTAGAACTTACGCACCGGCTATGTTATCAAAATTTTGTTTAAGGAATGGAATTACCTTACAGTTAACTAGAAATAGTGTTGCAAACATTTCTTGTCCGTGTAAGATGACATAATGCCATCTTGGACTTTATAAGAAATGTTTGGTACACTGTAGCTCATGATGGTCGACTTAATAATAATAATAATAATAATAATAATAATAATAATAATAATAATAATAACAATAACATCTTTATTTAGACACGATAATGTTTAAAGCTGAACAACTTGTGGGGTTGTGAGTAAATGCGAATAAACTCTAAATTAAATAAATTCAAATGATGATGGTTTTTGAGGAGAGGGGAAAACCGGAGTACCCGGAGAAAAACCTCTCGGAGCAGAGTAGAAAACCAACAAACTCAATCCACTTATGACACCAGGTCCAGGAATCGAACCCGGGACACATTGGTGGAAGGCGAGTGCTCTCACCACTACGCCAACCCTGCTCCCCCATGTCTTGGGCCAAGGCAAGAACAGAAGAATTTGTAAACATGTTAAAAAAATCAACTTTTCATCTCAGTGTAACCTCAGCTAGTGTAGGTTTTTTTTTTGTGTAAACCCTCCTTAACCATTGAAATCCAAGAGGTAATTAGTGATTGATTGATGTGTAACTTCTCCCTATAAATTGCCCATTCATTACCTAGCAAACAGGTAATGAGAATACTCAAACAGGTAGAAGTCGTCATATTGATTTAACACTAAATTCTTGTAACTGGTTTAGAAGGAGATGTGTGGCAGCTAGATGGGAGAATTAAAAATCAAATCTTTAGTGTGAAAGAGTTATTTCTTGAAGTATTTTCATCTATTTTACTTTTTTCCATGCATCGATCAGGAAAAAGGATTTCACTTCCTCAAAGAAATTGCACAGTCCAAAAGTCCTGATGCAGCTCACCTCATACCTTTTGCCCAGTATAATGTGGGAAGAGCTTATTATGAAGGGTTTGGTGTCAAACAGTCTGATCTGGAAGCAGAGAGATGGTTTCTTGAGGCAGCGAGAGATGGTGAACCAACAGGCAGCATCAAGGCACAAACAGTTTTGGGTTTGTTCTACTCCAGACCTGGTGAAGACTCTTTTGATTTACAGAAGGTTTGTTAGCAGTTGTTAACGTATCTTAAAACTGGACAGCATTTAAGCCACCACCAACCTGTTGCAAGGGTTCATTTTATAGTAAAACAGGGTACAATTATTATAGTATATAATTATATAATTATATAGTACATAAATTATAGTAAATGTTGCATATGTAGTATTAGTATACACCACACAAGTAAATAATACTTTCATGCTCTGATTGGCTAGTTCGGAGGTCAATAACAAGTGTTATTCACCTCTGTGCAGCCAAAAGACAAAATTGCGTGCCAAGAGTTAAATTTCCAACCATTTTTTGTTATATTGACAGAAATAAACTTGATTTTTTGGTATCAGTGTGTGGTATATACATGTACTAATCAAGACAATTATTCGCCTCAGATGAAAGTGGTGGATATTTACCTCGCCACTTCGTGGCTTGGTAAATGCTTGATGAACCTGACCAGACCCAAACATCCCTCTTTTTTCACCCTCCTGCAACTTTTGAGCCATTTGGTATCAAGCTCTGTTTTGATATCAAGTTCCATTATACTTTCATGCTCTACTTTACTATCAAGCTCTGTTTTACTGTCATGCTCACTTTTACCAACTTAACCACTGGCCTAAAACAGGCAATAGCCACTGCTTACAGCAGAGTTATTTTTTAATGTTATAAACCAGAAGATGGGTTAGTCCAAAAATTAAGCCCTGCCTTTGTCTTATTCTGGCTTTTTATCTTTAAGACATCAAATTAAACTAGGAATTTTCATTTCCTCTCATCGTATATTTCTTTAGGCTTACTTTTGGCATCAAGAAGCCACAGGTAATGGGAGCCTGGAGTCACAAGGTACATACAATGTTTGATTAAAATGTATTAATTTCATTGCAACCACTTTGATAATCCATGTTTTGTGAAATCACAAGAATTTAGAGTATTTTGTGTGCTTGTATGTAATATAATACTTCTTTCCTGATACCATCAGGTGCATTGGGGGTAATGTATGAATATGGTATTGGTTTGCGGCGAGACGGAGAAGCAGCTTTCAAGTGTCTTAAAGAGGCAGCAACCAGAGGCAATGTTTATGCCCAAGGAAACTTGGCTGTTCATTATTACAGGAGAAAACTGTTGAATAAGGCTGCAGATGTAGCAAAAAGGTGTCATGTACATATCATTGTTATTTTATGTTAATGTCTTTGCCACTAGCAACTGTAGTACTGTAATTTTTGGGGTTAGAGCGAATTCAAGAAAAAAGATTGCTCTGAAGGGCGGGAAAGTCTAGTGTTATCCTCATGTCAACATTAGCTCACTTTGTCTGTCTTTTTTTGTGTTTGTTTTTTTGCTTACAAATCCTCATCATGCAGTGTTGGAGAGCAAGAGGACATCGAAGGTCTTGCTCTTGAGACGGATTGTCTACCACGCTACGTGGCTAAAGGAATCGCTTTAGGATGTTTTGTTTTTGCACGTTGTTTACATCACGGCTGGGGAGTAGAGCAAAATAGAGAGCAAGCAAAGAGATGGTATAGCAGGGTAAGTTTGACAGAGCGCATTGCGATTGAATGTTGTTATTTAAACAAAACCAAAGTAATGACGACAGCCAATCGGAAGAAAGGAAATACCTCAAAGGACCAATGAGAACACAGTAAATCCGAGGAAACCGCCTAAAGCGCGCGAAAACGCGGGCGACCAAATCGTGATTTATTTTATTTTTGAATCTAATTGGTTGAGAGAGTGGTGTGAATTTTCCGGACCAATCACAGAGTAAAGAAAAGCTAAAACAAAGCAGCTCCGCGTTACTTTCGACATTGCTCTAGAACAATTTACAACTCAGTGGCGGGATTAATGGCTTTGGTTTTGCTATACTTCGCTATGCGATTAATTGTGATCCAGCAAACCGCTTACTAAAGGCTATGAAAAATTCAACAAACGTTCGTTGACTCTTTGTGACTTTTTCCATTCTTCGTTATAACCGTTGTTGGTTTGATGACAAGCAATCTAAATTCGCTCTAGTTAAAAAATAAAAGGCATAGTGTTAACAAAAATAATCAACCAAAGAGCAGTGTGGAAAGAGAGGTTTTACAGTTAAACTGCCTGTATCAGTAGAGCGCCCCATATAATTTCCCATGGACCTTAAGTTATATAGTTAGGATTATATAGAGTTGCTATCCCCGCTTGAAAATTTCCTTTATTGCTATGGCCAGTGAATATCATTTTTTTTTTTTTCATATTAAACGTAGAACAAAGGCGTATCTTATACTTCCCAAAATCATGATACCTTTTGTCCACCATGTCTAATTCGCTGTGGCAACGCACTCTGCCACAAAAAAAAAAATGAAAATATATCTGTTTGATCCTCTCTCCTCCAGGCCGGTTCCTTTGATCTCGACGTAGTGGCCAGACTGCAAGACGAAATGACTTATGGTTACATATGACGTTTCGCCCACAAAACGTGACGTACAGATGTGTTGCGATAGTGTACATGATGTCATCCTCAGCGATTCGATAGAACAAGTTCTCTGTCGCATGGAATATTCGTGGAACGATCAAAAGGGAGAGAGAACCTTGCTTGTTTCGAGCTTTTGTAGTCGTCAGCCAAGAATGAATATACAAACAAATTCACAGATTGAACTGAACTTGATTTTGCGTCTGGCTATAAATTTGCAATTTCTTCTCGAAAGTGTGTGTTTCATATCCATTTAATATATTCTTGCTTACCCAATGAAGCTAAGCGAGCAGCTTTAATAAACCTTTTCTTTTAAATCTATTCTAAATTATGTAAACTCAGACTAACGATGCGTATGTATATAGTTTGCTCCAGAGCAAAGTAAATCATATAAAGTATTTATTTTGGTTTGCCTGTTTTTAGCTGAGTTAAATAAAGTGCTCTGAAGCGAAAGAAGATTTATGGACTGAACTGTTGTCGGTTTCTAAAGCAAATAGGCAACTAGTTTTTACCCCAAAATTTGATGGCGGCTCCCTTGAGAAGTTAAGACAAAGCACAGGCGAACGATCGAAATTCATCGGGGGGTTCTTCGGTCTAATTATTGCCTCGAACACTCACATACGTAACATGCAGTGGTATGCAAGCAGAAACCAAAGAAAATTCTTGCCTGTATGAATTTTACCGAACGATCTAGAACAAGTGTCACCTACGATATTCATAAAATGAGAAATGAGAATTTAAAGTTTGTATCTAGTTTGTATTTAAAGTTTGTATTTAAAGTAACTATCCCAGTACAGCTATTTTTCTTGATGCGAAGACTGACATACTCGATCAATCTTTGTGAGCCCAAAAGACGCCCGTTTCCTCTCTTCTTACAACGATTAATTTTAGCAGATCATTGCTTAAGGGGCAAGAGCTCTAATCAAACGCCTTTGGGCTAAAGATTTTGTTGACAACTGTGATCCGTGTCGTTTTAAAATGTCCACTATGTTTTTTAAGAAGACTATGTTTTTAAGAAGACTGTTTGATCGCTTGACACGAAGAAGTAACCTACTTTAAATATTTCTCATCTTCCCAACTTGACGTTTTCGAGACAAGATTGTATTCGTCGCTTACATTGTTTCCTTTGCAGTCGCTTTTTAGGGATTTCACACAACGCTGAGAAAATGCGGGCTCGAAACTTTCTGGAGTCAGGGGCCCTCAGGGGAGATACCTGTGATGTGAAGGTCGTTTGTCAGGTGAGAACTTGCGCAAAGAGCGGCACGTACAACTTGTGATGTGTTAAGAGAAAGAGTTGCAAGCCTCGCGTCGGAAATAGTCAAACTACACAATAATAAAAGAGGAGGTCGGTAAGTAATGTAACTTCTCATATCTGACGAGTTTGCCATGACTGTTCATCACGTTGCTTTTATCAATGAGCGTCTACCGTTTCCGTTTTAGTTTTCTTTCAACACAGAAACTAAGTCACGCGGTGAACTGTGGGGTTGTTCGGAAATCTTGCCGTAAAGGATTTGTTACTCGTTTCGCCCCTGTGAAATATCGAAAAAGTGTTACCCAAAAACTAAACGTTAACCAAAAGTGTTAACCAAATAATGAAATGTTCACAAAAGTGATTGCATTTAAACCCGTGCGAAACAACGACAACTGTTTCATTAGTATTCAAATCATTCAAATGATTACTACTTTAAGAGGTACGCTGAAACCCTAATGATAAGACATGTACCCTTGAAAACCGAGAGCTTAAGTCCAAGAGGAAAACTCTCTCTTGAAATGAAAGCGTCCTTGTCGGGAACCACGCGAGACTGATCAAAATGTTGCACCTCGATCGTATTATTCGAACCGAATACTCGCACCGTGGCCGATTAAGTTAGCGCTCTACTATGTTTTTTAACCATATGCTAGTTTCCTTTATGCACCCAGAACCAGACAGAATTGAGAATACACTGTAGACAGGGGCACATCATCTGAGTGGGCGAACCTTTCTTCTTCCTGTGTTATGATATGAACATTGTATAACCAGAGTTGCGTGACACTTTTTGTCATGATTTATCAATAGTTTGCTTGTGTTTTGGGCTTTGAATTGTGAATGATTAATTAATTCTGCTTGTGTTTTGGGCTATGAATGCAAGTTAACACCCAGAACTTATCCAGTTTCTTTCACTCAAGGTTTTTATTTTTTTATTTTTTTATTATTACAAAATATGTTAATTAATCGCTAACCTAACTTCAAATTTTATTGTGAGAGCGTGAAGACCATGTTGATATGGTACCATATCAATAGTGCAAAATGTGGTTTGCATGTGATTAACAATCATACCACTTCTACGGAATGGGCGGGATTGATCACGCGACTATTTCAAAATAGATCGATCCATCAATTAGTCAGCCAGTCACTTAAAAAGGAAAGTACGGTCTAGATAAAGTTCCTTTCAATTAAAGGTTACTTCCCATGTTCGAGGGTGTTCTTCGGGAAAAAAAAAACTCGTACGCGCGCTAGTTTCAAGAAAACCCTAAGAAACTATACATCAAAAGAAAGCTTATTAAATGCAGTTCACGATAAAACTATAATTTAGGTTAAATTTTTATTTAGGGAGTGTTAGGAGCCGAAAAGGCGTGAAACGACCGGGTGACCTTCTATTGAATTTATCGGGTATCGGATCCTGCAACACGAGCAAAATGGCTGCACAGTCTTATTCAACGCATCAGTCAACGTGATTTTGATGGGCTTTTCCGATATTCTGATTGGTTGTCTAGATATCTGCATCTAAAGTTAGAGTAGCGTAAAATATGCGAGACGGAGGTTGCCTATTTACCGAGTTAGGATTTCGAGTTGGATTTTCGAGGTGGATTTTCGAGTTGGAATTTCGAGTTAAGACTTTCGAGTTAGGACTTTTTGGCGGGATTTTTCGGCGAAGGTGTTAGGGTTAGGGCTCGGTTATCTCTCTATACCCACATATTAATATTGTTATTACCAACAATCCTAGACAATGTCCTTAGCACACTTAACAAAATAGTGCCTAGTGACAAATCCTGTCGATCTGTGAAGTTTAATTCCCGAGCCCCCTCTGCTCCAGAACTTATGGCATTGTTGCAAGAATAAAAATTAGCAATGTTTTGGGGTGGGAAGGGGGTGGTCAAGACAACCACTTTTTATCTTAAGTTAAGTGTGGTAATACTTTTTTCAAAGATTGTGTGTTCTCCAGACCAGGGTTGAACCAGGTTTTTTTGTTAAAAAAAAATGGGGGATAGGGAAATAAAGTGTTTGGTTTGGTTTTAATGCATTCATACTTGCATTGCTATTACCAATGTGTTCCCCTGACCAGAGCTATATCAGGGATTTTTGTTTACAAAGCTGTTGTTAGATTGAAAACAAAACCTCATTAAAATTAACTTTCAACACACTCTAAAACACGCCTACTACGAAACAACGAAACGAAACGAAACATCGCATACAACTGAAGAGGTCTGTGGACGAAACTAGTTTTGTAGTAGGCTTGTTTTAAAGTGCGTTGAAAGTTAATTTTAATTAGGTTTTGTTTTCAATATGACAATGAATGATACTTTCTTAGCTTCGACAATCAAAATTTCGCAAAAAAGTTATTGTTATGGAATACAAAATCAAATAAATCATAACTCATGTTCTGTTTAAAATTCTGTCATCTACTTTTATACCTGGTAGTTTTGGAAACGTCAGCAGGAGGGGTGGGCAAGCCTTGAGTCCTCATGGTGAGGAAACTTATAAAGACCTTATTTACTTGAATGACGCGTGTAAGCGTGCAATAATCGAAAGCCAGGGACAAGAAGAAATTTCGTTGGATGTGGAAAGTTCTTTGAATGCTTCGTATGACATCCAACCGCTTAAAATACAGAAAAAAAAACAGTTACTGGGGGTTGGGGAACTAGGAAAGCACTGTAAAGCAGCATTGGTGCCATTTGTCGGTCACCACCAGAATAGATATTACAACAGCAATCATATTCTAGATCTTACCTTCGATTTACGCCCGGTTATCGAAATTTTTTTCGTTTAGTTTATCTTTTGGTATTTAAAGCTTTCCCAATCTTGCCATTTTTGAAATGAGGAGCATGTTAGTAGCGAAAGGAAATGAGTTCGGGGAAGACTCAATGTCTTGCCTCTTACTTCATGAATGCTTTACATAGTGACGTCGCAGAATAAAAAGGTAAAACACTAACTCCACCCCTACACGAATTCGTTTGTTGACTGCATTGGACTAGCCGATTCGTTGCAGCTGGATTACAAGTAAGCATCTCGAAAAAACCGGCTCTACATCCTTACTCGAAAATCCAACTCGAAAATCCAACTCGAAATTCTAACTCGAAAATCCAACTCGAAATCCTAACTCGAAAATCCAACTCAAAATCTTAACTCGAAATCCTAACTCGGGACTTAGTTTGTCTCCGTCTGTTGCGTGAATGGACACCACGTGAAAAATATTTCAATTATCAAAATTTCCTGACACTTTCGTTTGTTGTTATCTCTGGAATGTTTTGGCGAAATTTCACGAAAATCGGTCAAATATACATACCC
The DNA here is from genome assembly GCF_964205215.1 of Stylophora pistillata. Lineage (NCBI taxonomy): Eukaryota > Metazoa > Cnidaria > Anthozoa > Scleractinia > Pocilloporidae > Stylophora > Stylophora pistillata. The sequence continues at coordinate 57,529,719 of NC_142519.1, forward strand.
TATATATTCGCTCAAAGTGGATGTATATCTCTCAAAATCAAATGCAAGATTTTAGCTAGGAGATTATGCCTCCTGAAACCGCGAACCAATGGGAAGACGGGGCCTCCTGGCGTGAATGACAATGGATCAAGATTTTCCCGGGAAACTATCGCGTAGCACTCAGATTTTTTATCTAGCCTGCAGAGCAGGCGTTCTCGTGGAGTTTGGGCGAAAATTAGACCGCGCGAAAAATGGAGCAAGGCGAAAACTTAGGAGGTGGGGGAGGGGGAGAGGAGAGAAGGGAACGCCCACCAGCACTCATTGATATTTTCAAAATATGCCTGCAGATTAATTATCCATTCCGAAATTTGAGCTTCAAGAAAACAGCCAAATCTAAACAGCCACATCTAAATGTTGTTGATTTGCCTGGAGATGGACTTCAAGTAAAAGTTTTACTACGAATACCGAATGGAAATGTCGTGGTTCGCATCCCTAGAGACGAGGAAACTAAAGCACTTGTGAAAAATATCGCCTTGAAGAATTGGAGCGCGACCTCTAAAGCTATACTGACTCATCGTGGCATTCAAGACGACTTGAACAGTTTAATTCAGTACACTTTTTCTTTAGCATCTCCTTCCTCATGGCTACGAGCAGTTGGAATATAAGACTTTTACCAAAGCAAGTCGGCAAAACAGCTTGTAAATCGCCCCCATAGACAAGTTGCCTCACACTTTTCAGTTGTTGAAGTTAGAGATCAAATCGAAATCTAGTAGACGACTCGAATAATTCCAAAGAAATGTTTAGCGCCCTCGTGAAGTCTTGTTCGAAGGATTCCGCCATTTTGAAAGTGCTACAATGGTTGTGTAATGTAGCGAGATTGATGTCTGTCAATCAGGCTAAACATGAAAAGCCAATCAGAAGCGTTCGTTCGTCCGCGAATGAGTGTTTGAAAATATCAATGGGTGCTGGCGGGCGTTCCCTTCTCTCCTCTCGCACTCTCCCCACCCCCTAATTTTTCGCCTCGCTCCATTTTTTGCGCGGTCTAATTTTCGCCCAAACTCCACTAGAACGCCTGCTCTGCAGGCTAATTTTTTATCTCACTCTGTTGAACGTTGAGTAACTAGACGCATAGCTGCGTGAACTCGGGCTTTCAATATCTCACATCTGGAGTTATCTCTAGGGGACTGTCGTCGTTACTGACGTCGCGCAATTACGTCATTTCCGGTCATGAAGAAGTCTACTTGTGTTTATTTTTGTCTGCTGGAGTGTAATGAATGTTGTTATGGTACTAGACAGCAATCAAATTAATATATAACCATATTGGAGTAGGTTCCTACAGATGCCAAAGGTTGAAATTCAAGGAATTTTCAATGACTTTGAAGGCCAAGTTTTAGAAAATTGAAGGACCACTTTTGGAAGGGTTTGCATAAACAATTTTAAAATTATTTAATATTATTTCTTTTCCATGAAAGTACTGTAATTTTCAACTTGAAAATTTCTAAAGAAAAAGCATTGCAAAAATCAAGCTCTAGTCCTCAAATTCAAGTACTTTCAAGGCCTTGAATTTTTTATTTTTAAATTCAAGCATCTTCAAGGACTTTCAAGGCTTTTACGAACCTTGAGTAGGTAATGTATTTGCCTTTAACTGCAAGGAGAAGGGAATTTTTTATCTATTTTTGATACCGAGTCACAATTTGTTGCCAAATGTTCACCCAAGGGAAGTTGTCGGAAATCAGTAGATTGAAGCAATATTACTGTCAATACAATACAATACAATACAATAATTCATATTGTTTTTAATAGAAAATCTCTTATTATTGAATATTACTGATGGCCACATCTAGAGAAGCAGTGCTATTTACAGTTTTAGTATATTCAATTAGGGGCATTTGACTTTCATTAAATACCAAGGGGGAATTCACATATTTTGACCTTTTTGTGGGTTTGAAAATACGTCATACAAAAAACTGAAAACCACATCAAAACCCTGTGCATTCACTATTATTTCTTACAAGATTTACGAGAATTGATTTGCTGTCAACTGAATCAGACAATATTTCTTCACTGTAATCACTCTTAGGATCTAAACTTACTTCAGTTCCACAAACATCAACACTTTTTGGCAAATCGTCTGATACTTGAATACTTGCTTAAAGATGAATTTTCATATAATCTTTTGCCATACTGAATAATATCAGTGTTTTCACTCGCATTAATATTTCATTGTTCCACTTCGAGACACACGGTTAAACAATACTCACAAGCAAGGAGTTAAGATGTAACTTATTAACTTTTACTATTTTTATCGTCCAATTACATGTCGGAGCCATTCCTGTATTTAGTCGCTAGTTAGTGCTTTAAACCATACGCTCTACGGTTCATTCTACGCACGCGCGCACACTTCACGCATGCACTGTAGTGGAACTGCGTTTTGTGACTGAACGCAAAAAGAAAACAAAAACAACAAAAGACGAAGCCGAATTTATACCTCGGGCTTTTCCTTCGGAAAGCCCGAGTAATGAGCAAAGTTGGCGAAGGAAAAACCCGCGGCAAAAAAGATAAAGCTGGAAAAACTCCTGAAAAACAAAACAGCGAATCGTCAGACAGCTTAAGGAATACCCCTCATCGCTGATGAATGAGTTCCCTCGGGTAGGTTTATTTATGATTTCATACGATTCGAGGCGATTGCCTATGTTTTTGTATCAAGGCTGGTATTTGCTTATAGAAGGGAAACTTCGTTTTTGACCTTATGTACGACAAATTTAGATTTGATAGGGACTTTTTTGCTCGCAATTTGGATGTCAGCGCGGAGAGGAGTGCTAGGATTGTTTTTTTTTCCTGCCAAAATGGTGCCATTTAATTTCTCTCTTTTTTGGGCCTGTTTTTTTTTTTTTTTTCTTTTTCTTTGCCCAAAGACTCCTCTCCGATTTTGACATGTTTTTTATCCATGAGAAAAGACTTTCCACAAGCAGAGAACTTCCACGTGTGAATGTTATCAAGTGCGCGATGTAAACGAAATATGCAAATAACATGAAATTGCCGCGATATTCCCCAGGAGGTTTGCCCATTTACGAGATTATGACTCCTTCCTGATTTATTAACCTTCAACTGAAAATACGTTTTCCTAAATAAGTCGGACGCTTTTTGAGATTTTGAGATTTTTCTTTTTGTAAACGTTAGGTAACTTCAATCCAGTCCAATAAAGGAAAAAAACCATTTTTTTTGGCCTCTGGATGTGGGAAGTAACCTTAGAAGTCTTTTTCCTAAGGAGTTCGAAAATAATTAAGCGCCATTTTGTACGGTTGCCTTGCATTAGCGACAGGAGCGCTTTGAAGTTGCCCATATTTTCAACTTTCAAGGTTAGAAACACGCCATCTTGGATATGACGTCAGTTATGACGTAGCAATTCTCAATCTTTGTTCTACACTTTGTCCTAGTTAATAAACGGGGTAAGTTTCTAAAGAAACTGTGGTGCAGCGTCGGTGGAGGTAACACGGTAGTTTGGTTAAATCAACTAAGTTGAAACTGTAAATTGGCCACCCTTCGTCAGAGCGGAAAGCCGCAAAACTCTTGAACAAAAGTTTATCTTTCAAATGGGCACTCCTAATCCCATACGCTTTCACTCTAATTTATTCTTGTTTTTCTCGTCACCATGTTCCCACCAATAGCGTGGCTCCACCTTCTGCATATAAACACACACCCAACCCACAATTCCTTCATTTGCTCTGACGAATGGCTAACGCACAAAACGTCAGCTTTTTAACTCTTTACTGTGGCCACGGACGCAGCACCACAGTTTCTTTAGAAACTTACCCCCTGTTTCCCGAGTAGTCTTCCCGTTCTTGTAGGTAGTGCTGAATGAGACTCTCAACGCTTTTCCTATTCTGTTTTTTCCCTCCAGTTGAACACTATGAGTCACCTTTCCCGTATCGGTTTTGTGGTGTTTGGATTGGGTCGTGCGGGTACCATCCATTCTATGAATCTCATACGAAACCCACAGACAACCCTGAAATGGATCGTAGATGTTGACGAAGACAAGGCCAAGAAGTTTGTGACAGAAAATTTCGCGGATGCACAAGTTACTGCCCCATCGAGCATGGACAGAGCATTACTTGATCCAACTGTTCAGGCTGCAGTGATAGCCACTCCAACTGATATGCACGAGGATATTGTAATGCGCTGTTTACAAGCTGGAAAAGCTGTCTTCTGCGAGAAACCAGTTGCCCCCACCTTTGAGGCTATAGGTAAAAACTTATGCAGATTCCCTTCCCCACTAGATCGGTTGGGTTTTTTCTTTACTTCTTGTCTGACACCAAATTCTTTCCCACGGCAGGATTGCTTTTTAGTACTCAATATTAGATATTTTATATTTACATGTGTTGAAATATTTCCAAGCTTATTTAGGCTCCAGGATCAATGAAAATTTCTGAGTTTTCTGAGTCAAAATTTGAATTTTTCTTCATCAAATGTTCTTGGATGCGCTCCTGTCTTCCGTTAATTTTTTTTTCTTCCTCGTCACATTTGCATGACTTCTTTACCCCCTTCCAGCTTTTATTGTTCTTCGAGCGTCCCTGCGCGATGCCACTACTTAAAGAATAAAGTCATGCGAGATACGGCACGGAATGACCTTCGTCCATTACCTGTTGATATAAATAATTTTTCGAATTTCCCAAAGAATGTGGTAAAAGAATCTGTAATTATGATGATTGCAACTGCAGTGGATTTCTTTTCTATCACCATAACGCCATTACTGATTTGAGAGGCTGAAATGGGGGACACGCTCACAAACATGCCATTGTATCAGTTGTGCTTACTAATTGGTTGACTGGGTGTAAATTTATTTTCTGTTTGGCTGTTGAACTAGCTGAACAATTGGTTCGCTGGCCGTGTGACTAATTGATTGATTGAGTAATTTATTCATTTTTTGACTATGTTTCTCAGAGCATTGTTACAAAGTAGCCGACAACCAAAACCTTCCATTGTTGTGCGCCTTCAACCGAAGATTCGATCCAACAATTCGCTCCGTGTTCGACAGAGTTCGAAAGGACGACATTGGCAACGTTCAGGTTGTTAAGACAACAAGTCGAGACTCCCCTCTGCCATCAGAAGGCTTTCTAAGGATTTCCGGGGGGATCTTCCACGACTGCTGTGTGCATGACGTAGACATTATATGCTGGATGCTGGGTGAAGCTCCTCATACGGTCTTTTGTCTCGCCCATGCTTTCCATTCGCACATCGGAGCGATGAATGATGTGGATACAGTTGGGGTGGTCATGAAATTTCCAAGTGGCGCCATCGGTCAGATAGATCTGTCACGCCATGCTGTTTATGGTTATGATCAACGCGTTGAAGTATTTGGATCTGGTGGAATGCTCACTAGCGACAATCAAAGCACTCTTGGTGCGACCTATTTTCATACCACTGGGAGCACGCAGAATCCTATCAAATTTTCGTTTCCGCAACGTTATTCCGAAGCTTACGACTTAGAACTGAACCATTTTATTGACGTAATCAAACAAAAAGATGATTTGCTCATCTCAAAAGATGACGTGCTTCGATCATTTAATGTCGTGGAAGCTATTGAGAAGTCTTTCCAGACAGGACAGCCAGTCAGTTTATGAGAAGACATTATTGACAACAACTAAAATCAGCAATTAATTACATGTAATAATGGCAATTATTAGCGGTGGTTTTTCCCTTAAATGCTAAAAATGTTGAATTTTATTTTACTGAATTCCCTCTTTTATGGTTGTGAGAAAATTGAAATAATCACTTCTAAATGCAAATTTGTCGGACAGTTGATTGAACTTCACCGAGAAACGCTAGAGTTTGACTAATGGTCGTGGGTCGTGGGTACAAGTTGTGGGTCGTGGGTGTGGGTAAACGTCGTGGGTGTGATTAATACTTAACAATAACAATTATCATTTGAGTAGTTTTGTTCAGGTCAAACGCTTGATCAACACACAAAAAAATAATCTTGCAATGAAAAGAGAGAAGTGTTAAACTTAAAAGAACAACGTTTTCAGAACATGAAAGAAGCTTCAAGGATCAGAAACACGGCTATTGGCCGTGTTCTTGAATTAAAATTAAATTGTGTTCTCAGTGCCGGTTAAAAATAAATGAAGTTTCAAAAGTAAAAGTAGATCCCTCTGCTGGTTAGGGAAAATAAAGCTTGTGTTGATCAATGACATTCAGACAAAGAGCCGAATGCTTCTTTAATTGTCATCTCCGTATCGCGTACCATCTACCCCGCATCTAAGAAAAAAAATGAAGTGAAACAGCGAACTGTTACAAGATTAGCCGATATATAGATAGCAACGTTGCAACGTTAGTTGCAGGTCTGGAGATGTTGGCTCTAAAATTAAGGTTTTTCCAAGGCACGAAAATATAAAATCTCTGGTATCCAGTGTGCGGTACAATCGTCAACCGGAAATCGCAAGCCAATGTTAAATTGGTCGCGACAACTGGCATCGGTGACAAGAAATTAAACGAAGAACCAATTAGTACAATCTTAAAAAGTTTTCTTCGTCCATTTAACTGGCCAGGTCCTTTTCTAAATCACAAAATAAACTAGATGTGAAGAATTAGTGAAATAAGTAAATTAATAAATAAAGAATTTCTAATAATTTCAATTTTTAAACGATTCATTTCTTATCTGACAAAGACCAGATTCTGCAGAGTTGCGAAATGTGACGTACTCAAGAAAGATACGTTTCATTGTCCGTCGAGAAGTATTGCATTACTTCACGGTAGCTAATGAAAGTCATGTTTCACGTCTTGTTTTGAGACGCTTACAGGATAAATTTTTGGAAAAGAAGAATAACAACGGTTCAAGTCACGTTTCGCGAAAAAGGCCAGTCATTTCGCAATTTCCATGAAGAAAAGGCGATTCAACGTTCACGGCGATATAACCAAGTCACATTTAAAACCAGCCAAAGGGCCCTTCACGATCACGAAAAAACCCTTTTCCACTACAAAAATAACAGTAATTGACTATTAGTAGTAATACTATTAACATTATTAAATATGAGCTCTTAACCATTAATTGTGTGTATTACCCACACCCATGACTTGTACCCACGACTTGTACCCACGACTCACGACCAATAGTCAAACTCGAAACGCTCATGTCAATGATGGTTGCCATATCATATTCGACAAGCCAGAGCGGAATAATCAAATTGTTTGAATAAAAACACACAAAGAAATAACTCTGCCAACTAGCTCTCATGGAGTTTGACAAAGACCGGTAGAAAATTCGCTTGTTGCAAATGTTATCTCGACATGTAAATAAATCATGTTAGGCATTTAGCAAATATAAAACTGCTTAATTTTCCGTTGCATTCCCACAAATATTTTCAATCCGAATTGAGTAGCTTTTTTCATGGATATGGGAGTCACATTTTCTATTAGTTCTGTTATTTCTTTAGTTGTATCCTCAAGAAGCAAACCGACTCTTTTTCCGCCACTGCTTCACGGATATTTACGCAACCAATCGGCAGAATAACGGAAAAGCCTGACACGCTTTTGTTGATTGATGCCTTGTAAATAAGGCTGAGCAGCCATTTTGTTCCCTCGGTTGCGGGATCCGATTCCCGCTAAATTCAACAGAAGGACCCTCGTTCTTTTCACGCCTTAAAGGCTCCTGATACTCCCTAGATAAAAAAGAATCGCCTCAATTACATTTTTATTGTAAACTGCATTCATTAACCTTTTTTTTTTTATGTGTAGTTTGTTAGGGGTTTCTTAAAAGTAGCGCACCAGTACTCAGTAATTTTTTTCCCGGAGGACAGCCGCGAAGGTGGGAAGTAACCTTAACTGCCAGAAGTTCGAGTGCAAAACAACAAAGTAGCAAGCGCTAGCATACACAGTGAGCTAGCATACACCATCAGTACACGGTGAAAAACGAAAGATTCGCGTCAGGGGAATTATTACTTCATTATGTTTTTTTTTTTTCCAAGCAGTAGATCTCTTACTTTTGACGGCTCACGTAGCCTTTTGCAACGATTAACGCTCTGACGACTGACACCATTTGAAAAAGATTCCCTTTTTCTGACTCGAGTACTATTTATCCACTATCCCTTCGCTCTTCCTGTCGACTGAAACTTGTGAAACGTCACTGAAAACGAGTGGATATAACGCTTAAGGAGTAGTCTTTATGATGATCATGCATCACTATAATTTGCGCTCCAAACAACACTCCTATGTATAACTATAATTAGTAGACTATGGTATAACTCTAGAGATTTTCAGTAAAACAGATTAGAGACAAAATACAAAGCCAAATTCGTGTATTTCTTGATCCTCAAGAAATAATGGTCATGTTTGGGTCTGTGTACTGACTCTAATTTTTTCAAAGAACTGCCCCGGAGCAACACAAAAAGTGGTTTTTGTTTTGGCTTTCGTAGTGAAAGGCAGATCGTTTGATCGGAAGAACTAAGTCCTTGTTCGTATATTAGATCCTAGTAAAAGTGTTTTAGCGCGTTTTCTGATAACAGGTGTTTAATCGTCTAAAATCAGTTCGTGGTACCTTCTGGTAAACGTGGTCCCACCCACCAGCTTTTTCCCCATGTATACGGTCCAATCATAAAAAAGGCTAACTCTAAGGTCACGGTAGAAGCAAGATCAAAATGAATTCCAGCAATAAATAAAGCACTTTTTAACCCTATCCCAATCCAAGCACAGCAAAAAAAAAAAACACAGGCTATGCATAAAAGTTATAATGAGGATTTGGTTTTGTTTCAAGGCACTTCTTTCCTTTTTTTTTCAAAGTAAATAAGCTGTATCCCTGAGTCCAAATCAGGAGCACTACGTGGTTCAGAATATCTTAAATTTAAAAAAATATAGGAGTACAATTAGTTCAAATCTCCTAAAGAGGAAGGTATCTTTGATCAAATGATGGATCATGTAACCCTCTAAGAAGTCGACCTGAATCTACTTTTTTATCTATTTGCACCCCAGTCGAGAGAGTCATGCCTAAGTGCACTTAAGAATCAATGCTGATAAAAAAAACTGCCGATAGTCTAAGCAAACGAACTATTTTAATAACTATGTCTAGTAGTTCATGATGTCCGTCGGCGTGACAATGCCCATTTTAGAAGTAGTTAACAAAATTGCTAATTATTGTCAGACAAACTTCAAGCCCGACCGCTATATGTTTCTTAAAGTTATTCCACCTTGAGGCGATTTTACGATTTAATGACACGTATCTTGATCCATTTTCATAGGAATTTGCACAATTTGGTGTGGAAAACGACAGAGCAATAAGCGGCGTCATAATCGGCGAAAACGTGAGTTTGGTTTATCTTTCTTATTAGAATGCAGTGATAGATAACCTTTATTCATACACGATATTATTTTAAGCTACAAGCTTGGGGGGTCGTGTAAAGAAAAAGGAAAATTACAGGTTATGTAAAAATAACTTGAGTAAAAAAATTGACAATGATATATATTTTACTTCTAGGTAAAAACAAAATCGGTATGTGTAAAGTGAGAAGTAGAAGCGGAAAGTAGGTCAAATTTGAATTCTTTAAAGTATTCACCGGTGAGTAGGTGTTTTTTTCAGAGTATTGATTGAGCGTCCAACTTCTTGTTCATTGTGGCAAACAAAGTTCCATAACACAGCGCCGCGATATTCAAGTGAATCTTTCATGTGTCTTGTTTGGAATCTGGGTTCTGTTGAAAAGTCGTGTCCCATAAGAGAGTAACCATTTGATGGACTTAACTGTCGTTTTTAGACAGGGATCGGCTTTCGTATTGGTGCACGGAGTTATTTCACGCTAGATTTTGTTAAGGCTATCGGCTGACATTGTTATTTGGCAGAAACGTTTTTTGAGCCAACGTGGAAGGTTGATTCTAAGTTGAGTAGCCTGCTGCCGCAAGTAAACAAGCATTCTTAAAATAACAACGGGGCACTTCTTCAAACCTTTGCATTCATTATTCAAGATATTCCAAATTTGATGAAAGACTTATAAATTTTCTAGGAACGCGTTTACGATTTACGATTAAAAGTGTTGCATAACTATTATGTTTACTTATTGTATAGTGACAAATATAGCTGGTTTGCTACAGAGCATCGGCAACTTTTGAAAAATCGAGAAAACGTTTTTAAGTTAACTAAGGCTTAAACCACGCTAGAGTATGCAAATAGCAGATAAAAATAATCAACTTCCTCTGAAATGCTCTCCTATTGAATACCCCATTGGGTATGGTGCTGTAGAAACGTACATTACTACAATAAGTATTATCAATAATATTATAATTGCCTCTGTGAATCTTTCATTTTGATCCATCAGTTAGTCAGCCAGTCATTTTAAAGGGATAGCACGGTCAAGGAAAAGTTCTGAATCAGCTCAATCAAAAGACTTTTTCCTCAAGAGTTCGAAAATAACCGCAATTTTGTCCAGTTTACCTTGCATTAGCGACAGGAGCGTTTTGAAGTTGCCCATATTTACAACTTTCGTGGTAAAAGCTTAAAGGAAAAATTTCATTCTTAGCAATTTACTTCTACCTTTTTGTCTGCATTCATTTTGGAAACTAAATGTTTCTAATCGATTTTTTTGGTGTTCACGCTCACGAAAAATGATCTTTAGGTCTATCATTCCTAACTTGTTGCATGCCAACTGGGGCTGTTCTTTAGGTCCAAATGTTCAGTTTTACACCGAAGTTGGCATCCTGAAGCTGCAAACATAATTCGTTTCATTCCGAAGTAGCAGTGTGGGCTAAAGTTCAGAATACCCGGCCACATTATTTCCATGTCATTGAATAAGAATAGCGTCTATTGTGTTATGCCTCATTCTTCAAAGCCTCCCAACATATGTAAAAGATGTGGACGGGTATTCTGAAGTTGCTCCGCAGTGTGAAATAAATCCGTCGCGGGAACTACGGTCGTCCTTGTTAAAAGTGCGACCAGCATCTAGTTTCATACTCAAGTCTTAAGAATGAAAAAAATGATTAGTTGCTCTTGACTGTTTGTGACGAATCCGCGCCACAAAGGTGGGCGCCCTCCAACAGACACAAAACAAGAAACGTAAACAATCCCGAGAAGACACGCCACAAAACAGTTAAACGTAGGCCTAGAAATATTTATTTCTCTAATTAAGACAATATGGTAATTAACAATTACAAACGACAAAAAAAAATTAACTAAATTATTTACTCTAATTACAATAATACGATAAACTGCTAAATTATTTACCTAAGTTACTTTACAAGAATTTACAAGAACGTAATGATTTAAAACTAGAATGCGCTAACTATATTTACAAGAGTATTATCAAGATAAAAAGGTAGGGTTTTCTTTTTTCAGTTCAGTTCGGTTAGGTTTCAACTTACGTCCGCGTCCGTGTTCTTGTCTCGTCCACAACTCACCACGCTCCACCAACAAACGATGCCCTGCCAAACCAAACTCCCGTTTCTCTAACCAGGTTCCCGTCTCACCAGTTCTCAACTTTGCTCGTTTCAGATACAATGAAATATATGAAGTTCATATATTTTGAACTGCGGTATTAGATACGTATGATGCACGATCCTCGCAGTAGATAGCGCTATTTAAGCAATAGCGAAAATCAGACCTGAAAAAAATCAGGCCTGTACGGGATTCGAACCACTGACCTCTGCGATACTAGTGCAGCGCTCTACCAATTGAGCTAACAAGCCAACTGGGAGCAGGCCGTTAAGTTGATTCGTAATAAACCCGTGAAAGTGATAAATCAGATACAATGAAATATATGAAGTTCATATATTTTGAACTGCGGTATTAGATACTTATCATGGTCTGATTTTCGCTATTGCTTAAATAGCGCTATCTACTGCGAGGATCGTGCATCATACGTATTTGCTCGTTTCCTTCGTTTCAACTTTGCTCGTCTCCTTCGTTTCCACTTTGAAAGTTTCCTTCGTTTCAACTTTGAAAGTTTCCTTCGTTTCAACTTTGCTTCGTCTTCTGAAAACTTTGCCGTTTTCAACTTTTTACTTCTCGTAACTTGGCTCGCTCAGACTTGTTGTTGAATCAGTTACTATCTCTTCTTCCTTTAGCTCACAGTCTGGTAGATTCTTCGCACACCCGTTCCCTGGAAAAGGATTTTCTACCGTGAAGTGGAACGATTTTCCTGAATGAATTTGTCAGAAATGATATTGTGCCGAATCTCCGTTACCTCAAATATTTCCACACTCTTCGCTCGTAACTCACAAACCTTCACCTCACTTCTTCGTAACCGTACCCAATTCCTTCATTATATACGGGCTCGTCAAAATACGGCACAACTCGTAAAGATACTCAGCGATACTGCACAGCAAAACGTCTAATAACATATATATATTCCATGGTATACGATTAAAGTATTGCAAAACTAGTGGGTTTGCTTCAGAGTATCGGGAACTTTTTGACAATTATTCGAGAAAACGTTTTTAAATGAGCTAAGGCGTAAACCACGCTAGAGTATGCAAATAGCAGATAGAAATAATCAACTTCCCTTTGAAATGCTTTCCTACTGAAATTGTCGAGCATCGCGGAAAACCATTGGGTATGGCGCTCCAGAAACGTACATTACTACAATTGGTATTATTAAATTTGTTATAATTGCCTCTGGGAATCTTTTATTTTGATCCTTGTTTTTTTTTTTTTTAGTGTTGCACGATGATTGACGCGTCTCGCACCGGTTTGGTAATGTTCGGTTTGGGTCGTGCAGGTCAAATTCATGCAACCAACCTCGTAAGAAACCCAAGAGCTAGCTTGAAATGGATCGTGGAAATTGACGAAGACAAAGCTAGGAAATTTGCTGCCGCAAATTTCACGGATACACAGGTCATTCCGCCATCGGAAATGGAGAAAGCGTTACTTGATCCAACTGTTGATGCTGCAGTGATAACCACTCCTACTGCTCTGCACGAAGAGACCATCTTGCGCTGCTTACAGGCGGGAAAAGCGGTCTTCTGTGAGAAGCCGATTGCAAGCGCTGCGGAAGCCATGGGTAAGAGTCCCACTAACATGTTATTTTTAACAAGATTTTATAGATCACTGAATGGATAGGAAGACTTTTCGAATTTTAAGTTAGTGGCACTCAAAGTGAAAATTCCGGCTGTGTTTTTCACATCAGACCACTGCACTGGCATTCCGTTGTGTGAACGAAAGGGTCATGACGCGTGCTCCTTTTTGTGTATTTGTTTTTCACACGGCTATTTTCTATCCACGGGATAATGGGAAATTGTGCTTCTTTATTTTTAAAAGAGCATGTAAAAGAACAAGCAGGCTCCTAATGAGCTGCTAAGAACCACCGCATATCTCAGTAATGGTTGTCACATAGTATAAGTTTACTCTTCCCGTTGCTTGATCAGAAAAGAGTATTATTGGTGGTGATTGGCATAGATAAGTCACTAATGTCTGACTGTTGTGTCGGTTGAGTTCCTTCCTAGAGTTCCTCCCTCTCAATTAAACAAGTTTAAAACGGACTAGTCAGAAGAGTACAGTATCTAACCGATGGACTGACCAACTAGCTGTTGAGCTAACTGTTGACTGACTGACTGACTGACTGACTCAATGACTGACTAACTCATTCACTGACTCGTGGACTGGCTCCTCGACTTACTGTTTGATTCCAATCACTCATTCTCTTGCCGCTGCCATTGACTCACTGACTCGCCGACTGATTAGCTGATCAACCACGTAGTAAATCACCAGGAAGCTGAATACACACTAACTTACCAACCAGCTCACCAGATAACCATACGTGAACGGGGTTGACAGATTCTCGACAGGATAACTGACTGCCAATTAGCTAGCTGAATAACAATCTCATTGATTTCTTCACATCTAACCGTCTCATTTTGGACTAATTATTGTTAGAGCGTTGTTATAAGGAGGCCGAGAACCGCAGCCTTCCATTGTTCTGCGGCTTCAACCGACGATTCGATCCAACCGTTCGTTCCGTGTTTGACAGTGTACAAAACGACGGCATAGGTCAGGTTCAAGTGGTCAAGATAACAAGTCGTGACTCTCCCATGCCATCCCCTGAATTCCTAAAGACTTCAGGAGGGTACTTTCACGATTGTGGCTTACATGATGTAGATCTGATCTGCTGGATTATGGGTGAAGCCCCCCATACGGTCTTCTGCCTCGCCCATGCCTTCCACTCACACATTGCAGAGATGGACGATGTGGATACAGTTGGGGTCATCATGAAGTTCTCAAGTGGCGCTATTGGTCAGATTGATCTGTCTCGTGAATCTATTTACGGCTACGATCATCGTATTGAAGTTTTTGGATCTGGTGGAATGCTCACCAGTGACAACCAAAACACCTTGTCCTCAACCCATTTTCATTCCATGGGAAGCTCACAACCTCCTATAAAGTTTTCTTTTCCGCAACGATATTCCGAAGCTTTTGATTTAGAAATGAATCATTTCATTGATGTAATGAATAACAAAGAGGTTTCAGAAGTCTCCAAACAGGATGTGCTTCGCTCCTCTTATGTTATCGATGCCATTGAAAAATCGTTTAAAACAGGACAACCTGTGAATTTGTAATTATGATAAGCTTATCTGCACTGATAGAGGAATTACGTATGAGATGTGTGCCGTATCTCAAAAGGTGCCCGGGTTAAATAAGTGATTGATTAAAGGAGCGTCATTTTGAGAAATATGCTCTTCAGTTTTCGTTTTACTTTTTCTCATTTTAAATTAAATGGATGTTTTAAAGGGTTTCTGGTCTTTATTTTCAATTGAGATTGCAAATCATACAAGATCACTGGTTTACACTGTCAGATCAGCTTCGCTTTTTCACTCATAAAGGGAATAAAAAATTCGCCTTGTTAATAACTAAGTAGATTGTGTGGTTCTCAATTAATTTTTGTTTCGTCTTACACTCCCTACGTAAACTCGTCGCTTATATACCGGTCTCGAACTCATAAACCTACTCCCACTTGTAAATAAAGAATGTTCCACTTGCAGTTCAGACTTACGATCAGTGTATTTGAATGAAAAATTTGCATTAAAGTGGACTTTGAGTGCCTTTGGTCAGGACAAAACTTAGGTCCTAGTGATAAAATCAGAAAATATAGCCAACATGAAACTTGGGAATGGCTCCCTCACAATTGCTCGCCTCAGCGGTTTTCAGACTACTGGGAGTATCCCACGGTTCATACGGACGATTCCTACGGACAGCAACTAAAACTTGTTTTCCTTTAGACAATAGTAGTCTTCCCAAGTGTTCGGGAAGCCAGGGATTGCTCAACCTGGTTTCCATTAAACGGTTCTAACCACCTGAACATTATTTGGAATTATCGGAGCGATATGGACGATCACGTGACCAGTCTACAGTGGCACATGCGTCTACAATGTACATATAAAATCCGTCCATGTTGTATGACGTGCTGAGAGCATTAGTTCTAAAAGCTAGAGAAGTCAAATTTGAAAGCGAGTTTTGCAGTATTAATCATCCCTGAATTAATATTGAAGAGATGTTTCGAGTTTAAGGGAAGACGATGACAACTCTTGGTCGATCAGCTTTATAGTAGTAGCTGTATCCCATTTTCACCTTCCACTGATCACCTGACTTTTGCGCATGCCCCGTTGCATTGTTCAGTTGACATTCATCAGTGAACCTGTTGTAGTTGAATGATCTACAATGTCCTTTCGTCGAGTTTACACAACTCTGCATGCATTGTAATGAGCTCCCAACCGACTTCTCGGATGCCATCACGCTACCAGTAAGTAGCCAGTCAGCTTTGTGGGAAGTTAAAACAGCGTCTCCTTCGAAAAAGTCTGGAGGATAACAAAATTAGTCAATGAAGACTCATGACTGAGATAAACAATGTGACAATATATATATCTTATTAGACGTTTTGTTGTGTAGTATCGCTGAGTATTTTTACGAGTTGTGCCGTATTCTGACGAGCCCGTAGGGCGAGTTAAAATACAAATAACGAGTAAAAATACTCAGCGATACTACACAACAAAACGTCTAATAAGTTATTTATCATCCAACACGCCAAACTGTTATTTCAGTGCGGGAAAATTTCGCGGATATGCGAAGTATGCGAAGCGGAACGCAATTGGCGCGTTGTTGTGTTGCTGTTTCTATTTTCTTCATTAAATGAAGAAATTTTCTGGTCCTCAAGCTGTTTTTCTTCGTTCGATTCCTCTGATGAACTTGGATCTATATTTGCTAGCCATTCTGACTCTTCGTCATCGGTAATATGATTCTAATTGTCCACCATTTGTTTTCTTTTCCTAACTACAATCCAATTCTTCGCTTGCGCGATGCGAGAAAACCTGTTTAACCGGTACTCTACAATAGACGAGTACAAATACCGCGTGATATTTGTACTCGTCCATGGCGTTATTTGTACTCGTCTAGGTATAGTTGGATAATAATAAACTAAAACAGTGGATGACGTTGAACACCTCTGTGATTGGCCACTCAAACGCCGAATATCTTCTACTATTCACCTTCGAGCAACTTGCAGGGGTTTTGCGCACGAGAATATTATTAGTAATCATTGCGGGAATTAATGAGTTATAATCATCTTTTTTTTCTTCATTATCTCACTGTTTTATTATAAACTAAACCTACTATTCACCTTAGTGTCAGTGACTCGTTGTGGATATATATTTACCTCCCCACTTCGCGGCTCGGTATATTTTCACCGCTCGCCACCTTCCGTTTTGGTAAATAGTTGTTAACTATTTAATGTTGTTTACCTTTAAAGAACAAATGTACTCCAGAAAAAAAGATAATTTTTTCCTCTATTAATGAGAATTGTATCTGCTATGCATTGTCTTACAAGTTTCCAAAGAGTAACGTAAAAGTTTGAATATTTTTTTTTAATGTAAACTAACAGCTTGAAAGAAGGATATTTTATATCCTGTCACGAGCGTTGGACAAAGAAAAAATTCTGAGTTCCTACGAGATTTCGAACCTCAATTCTTCGAATTCTGAGCTCCCGTCCTTTGCTTGGTTATTGGCCGTGCCAAGTCTCTATGGCTCAGTGGTAGAGTGACGGAGCGTGAATGCGAACATCTAAAGCTCCATTCCTCGTGGGGACATTATTTCGTTGTCCAACGTTGATTACAAGACTAACAACAGCCTTCCTTTATATCACTACCTGGTTATAAATGTGTCATCTTTCTTACTCCATTAGCTACTAATACTATAAACTATTTTCGTTATGTATATGTGAACGATCCTTCGCAGTGAAGCACTATTTGAGCAATAGTGAAAATCAGACCTGAAAAAAATTTCAGGCCTGTACGGGATTCGAATCCCGTACAGGCCTGAAATTTTTTTGTAGCAGGGGTTTTGCGCACGAGAATATTATTAGTAATCATTGCGGGAATTAATGAGTTATAATCATCTTTTTTTTCTTCATTATCTCACTGTTTTATTATAAACTAAACCTACTGTGTCAGTGACTCGTTGTGGATATATATTTACCTCCTCACTTCGCGGCTCGGTATATATTCACCGCTCGCCACCTTCCGTTTTGGTAAATAGTTGTTAACTATTTAATGTTGTTTACCTTTAAAGAACAAATGTACTCCAGAAAAAAAGATAATTTTTTCCTCTATTAATGAGAATTGTATCTGCTATGAATTGTCTTACAAGTTTCCAAAGAGTAACGTAAAAGTTTGAATATTTTTTTTAAATGTAAACTAACAGCTTGAAAGAAGGATATTTTATATCCTGTCACGAGCGTTGGACAAAGAAAAAATTCTGAGTTCCTACGAGATGTCGAACCTCAATTCTTCGAATTCTGAGCTCCCGTCCTTTGCTTGGTTATTGGCCGTGCCAAGTCTCTATGGCTCAGTGGTAGAGTGACGGAGCGTGAAAGCGAACATCTAAGGCTCCATTCCTCGTGGGGACATTATTTCGTTGTCCAACGTTGATTACAAGACTAACAACAGCCTTCCTTTATATCACTACCTGGTATAAAATGTGTCATCTTTCTTACTCCATTAGCTACTAATACTATAAACTATTTTCGTTATGTTAGAGTTCTAACTTAGCTCGAGGCTTGGGGGAATAAAACAAAAGAAAATATTGATTTATCCCTCGAACTCATGTAGTTTTTTTTTCCTAAGCCTCGGAGCCAAGTTTGAATTCTGATATATCGAAAATGGCCTCTTGTTCAAACATATCGCCAAGATCTGAGATACAAGAAAAAAGTAGTAGGAGTTCTCTATGTCACAGAAACGATACGATTTCGAAAAGTTAGGTCACTCTTTATGATCGCAGAATTTAGTCAGCACCATAATTTCTTCAAACTGTTATCTGACGGAGATAATAATTAGATGGTTCCTAAAGTATACTTCTCTCTCAATTCAATTACTTAGATTTTACCCTTGAATTTATCCTAATGGAGGTTTTAGTTTTACCTCGGTTGCTTGAAGTGAAGCAGTATTGTCCAGGTATCATTGGGTGAACCTCCCGTAGCTTGTAAACAAAAAATTTTGAACATTTCTTTATTTGAACAGGCAATGAATGATAACAACAGTTTTTGAGAAATTTGAAACAAGTTTGACGATGAACGATCCCAGTCTCACGCGACGGATGTTGACCGTTCAACCAGCCAGGAGCCTTCACACCACAAGTTTCTTCCGAGATGCACGAGCTTGTCATAGCTGTACCTTCGTCTGCCCGGAACCATTTTCCCTCGTAAAATGTGCGGCTGTGATTTAAAGTTGGCAAAACATTCCAGGGCATCCACGCGCTGTCAGACTTATGGCATTTGAACTCAGAGCAAAGGAAACTCGGATCTGAAAAATGTTATTTCATGAAAACAAAAACAAAAAAAACGCGACAGCTGTGTTCATCATTGTTTATCTAACCAAAGGGGGAAAGGTTAAGTATGTATTGGCAGTTTGTAGAGCTAAATACCGGCTTCCTACCGCATTCTGTGGTTGTCATCAAGAGGCTAAGGGTTCTTTCCCTTGGATCAGGATGCCACTCCATCGCTACGAATAACAAGTCTCACGTAAATAGTTAACCGATGTTCATCACTGCTCTTAGACAAAGGAGTGTAATTGCCATCAACTTAGTACAAAAATCGTAGTTATTCGTTGCTTTGAAGTCCAGCGCCAAGCTACGCCTTAACGACACCACCGCGTTTCCTTCTTGTTAGAATAAGTAACTAGCTCGTTATCTACTCTAAAGTTTCCCAACATGCTATAGTCCATTTTAGCTAATTTCCTGTCCCTTTTCGAAATATTATTTGTTTGAGTGCAAATAAGGTAAAAAATTCATCGGTGAGTAAATACTGACCTTCCACCCTCAGTGTGACATAATAAGAAGCATCGATTCGTCCTGCTTTGTTAATTACTTCACATGTGTACATCCCCTCATCAGAATACTCAACATAGCCAATGAGCAAGCCAGTTCCATAGCCAGCGGTTCTTGATTGAAGTACAGCGTCACCTTTTCTCCATTGCACAGTTTTACCGCTCAACGCATCACATTTTAACTCTACTGCTTCTCCCGTGTAGACTGTTTCATTACGATTTGATCGTCCTAAGGCATTAAAAGAATAAAACGCACTAAACCGTGGATGTCTTTATACCTGATACATGCCTAGCAAAGTGAATCGTTATCTTCACCAAAAGAGAAGGGCAATTTCGTCCACAACATAAAACTCTTTACGCTGAGGTCAAAATGCATAGAGAGGATGAAAACCCACATAAGTGTAAAAGATAGCGAACAATTTTCCCACCTGTTGCAGAACACAATTGTTTTGCATCTTGTATCTCGAACTCACTTAAAACTCTGTCATAAAGCTGGAGACATGAAATTCTTCCTTTGAAATGGGAATTTGATGCTGCACCCATAAAGGCACTCTCTTGGGTTGCCAGCTCAACAGGTGTGTCAACGACGGCTCTGTTATCGACACTTCCATTGAGCCAAATTGTGAACTCTCCGTTGACGTAATTATAAGAAGACCCAACGAAATGCCACGTTTTCTCTTGAACGACTGATCCTACGAGAGATTTCAGTGTTGTGTTCTCTGATGTGCGTAACTCAACGAAAAAATAGCCCTGCTCACTGACCATAAAACGAACTCCATAATAGCCAGGTGAAAAGTAGTTGAAGATCGGACCTCTCGTCTGTTCGTGATAGAGCCAAGCCAAGAGAGTCATCGAGTACCTCGTGTCCAGTCCTCCAAGGTTTGGGAATTTTATGAAGCTGGTCAAGTTTCCCCAGAACTGATACGAGCCTCCAATATTACCTCCCGGTCCTGGAGCTAACTCAACGTTCGAGACCTCCCATGGGGGATTGTGATTGTGACTGATGTCTGTTGTCTCGTATTGTCCATTCAAGGGGAAAAAGGCCACGGGACCCAACGGAACTAATAGAAAATTAGTAAAAAAAAGATTCCATGAGGCACTAAAGTATTTAAGTAAATATGTTCGACAAGATGCGCCATAGAAGAAAAGATACTTAATCAAATTTGCAAAATCCATATATTGTATGATGCATAAGTATTATTTGTTCTTAGAAATGAGTAAAAATTCAGATGGACTTATCCACTAGAAGGGAGTGTAAAAGCATCCTGCGATGCAAACATTGTCGAATCTCTAATATTACCAACGGAAACGATATATAACTAGAAATATCTTAAGTTAAGGGCACTTATTTGTAATGTCAAAGTGCAAATAATCCCTTTCACATTGATATGAAAAGTTTTTAGGTCTAGTAAGAGATTTCCTGCATCTGGCAATTACCAGAGAAATTTATAGCGTAACGTTTTCAGCCTGCCATTCCACGGGGTTCACCAACCTTTTTTAAAACAGAGTCCTCTTGCAGCTTGTACTTCTCTCTCAGTCAAAACCCTGTCGTACACTTGAAAGCAAGATATTCTTCCTTTAAGAAATCTTTCATCTCCATCCTTCACTCCCATTCTAATAGCATCTTGAGTTTTTAGCTCAAACTGACCAACGCTTGCTGCGTTACAGACTTTTCCATCCTTCCAAACTTTCTGAACGCCTGTGTCATAATCATGAGAAAATCCAAAATAATTCCACGAATAGTGGTTGAGAGAATTTCGTGGTGCTACTCCAGAACCTCCTCCATGTCTTGCCATTAATCTGGACCAAGTTCCACCATTAGCAATCCAAAAATTAACATTGTAATGGTCAGTTCCGAAACTGATCATGGGACCGTCGACATTTTCTGGAAACACCCAGAATAGAATTGTTAAGGAATACCTTACATCCAATCCTCCGTTGTTGGGAAACTCTATATAGCTAAAGGGAGTGCCAGAGAACAGGATAGAGCCACTTGGCTGCCCAAAGGGGCCTGGAGCAAGTTGTATATTATAGGAAATGCCCGGTGAATTTTGATGGGGACCTAAGTCTCTCGTGCCAAACTCGCCGTTCAAAGGGTACACAGCAACTGGAACTGGAGCATCTAGAAAAAAGACAACGAAATTATCGGTAACAAATATAGATAGAGACTGAACTTAACTGAGCTGAGCTTTCGTATTCATGTTTCTAGAATTAGATCATCTCATTATCTGTAGGCTAGAAATGGCTGCCCGAAAGGTTTTACGATTATAACTATGAAGGGCTACGAATAAGAAAAATTAAAATAGGTAACCTTGCCAAAAAGCTTCAATTTTGAAACAGATGTTTCCTTTGCTGAATCCGACAACTCTGCGTTCGATAGATTGCCCAGTGAACAGACACAGTATAAGTCTTTCTGCAAGCTAAGTCCTGCCATTAGTTTTCTGTGCAATGGGGGATGTTGTCATACAGGTCTACAATTCACAATTCCAGTCAACCTTACCGAGATGCATATTAACAATAAACGTAACTGCAGCTAAGCATTTTATATCTATTCAATTAATTTCTGGCGCGGAGATGTCAACAACAATAATGAGCTTCTGAGAACATCTTTTTGTAGACTGAGATGCGATGGACCCAAGGCATAACTATTCCTTACCTGGGATGCATCCGTAGAAGTCCACCCTCATTGCAATGCGGCTATACCACGTCATTGGATGAGCACGAATATAACGAGCTGTGATTGGTGGGTTTAAAACGTGGCTGACAACAGTATATCGATCAGAATTGCCACTAAAAACCTGTTAAATGTGGAAGATGCAAGGATTACTGATAATGACTTAGATCCCGCCAAAATAAAAACACACATTATTGCAAAGGAGGATCAACACACCCTATCAAAATCGTTTTCTTAAAGCAAAGCAATGTTTTTGGCAACACTTTTCCCTCTCGATGAAGGCGTGCAGTCTATATTTCACAACTACGCATCCCTTTTTTGGTGAAAACTTGTAGCAGGTAAATCCCTCAAAGAGAAAGGAACCACTGTTTACCTCTTGCATGTTCTTAAGGTCGGCAGATGTTGAACGGCACAGTCTTAAATCAAACTGAGGAAAATTGTCTTCTTCCCCAACAGGTTTCTCCATTTTTCCCTTTTAAAATGATGAGTGGCTTACTCAAACCGTCTACTAAATTGTCCTAGTTAAATTAGTGATGATATAAACCTTAAGCAGTGTAGAAGGCACAAATCAAATAGCAGAACTTGAATTAAGCAAGGTAGAGTTCATGCGATAAATCACAATGAAAGAATCAAACCGTTTGATTTTTATTCGTTTCATACTGAATGAACAGTACACCATCCATGCTAAATCTCAGGCTGTAGCTTTTCACCCATTGATTAAATCTATGTCTTCCTTGGGTGGCTATACGTCTGATCTCGACTAGCTGACCAAATTTCACTTGTAACCATTGAAGCTGATTGGTAGTTCTCGACACCCAACCTCCATTCATACCAGACTGAGGGCGCATTTCCAATCTAGGTTTAATAAACAGAATTTCACCTACCCCTCCACCCTACTTATTTCGATTGTACTATCTTCTAATCTTTTTCTTTCTTTTAAGTCTGAAAGTCTCTTTTTTAAGGACTACCTCACGTTTAGCTTGTATGTTTTGGACCAGAACGAGGCTGCTCCTTCAGGCATGGGTGGAGGGGGGGAAGTATAGCTGTCTCCTAGGGTCGAATTTATGACTTTTGTCTCGGTCATCTCAAGATTTTCCCAAGATATTATAAACAGGAAATGATCCGAAATGAAATGCGGAGGACGTGCCCTGGTTTAAGGCGCCTTGCCCAGTCTTGGGTTATTCGCGATGCGCTTAAAAGATGTGAATATAGCTGTTGCCAAATCTTCTGCTTCTGCGGGCATCAACAGATTGAAATATTTTTAAAATTGTAATGCATTTGATACAGTGAAACGTTACAAGCCTTGCTCGACGTGCAGCGTAATAAACATTTGACTCGGTAGAAGCTGTAATATCGGAGTCTGGAATTTTTCTGGTTTCCATTCCGAGACTTTCCATGCAAACAGGGCCTGGAAGGGGGACGAAACCTGTTTATAAAACAAAATTAAGAAAAATACTAATAGTAAAAACTGAGTGAGCAAAACAAAGGCATTTCAAAACCGCAGCTCTGGCGTGGGTGTATTAGTAACAAGCCAGAGACCTTCCCTTTTTACTCCCGATCTGCCGTTCAGCTGAGCAGTTTTGAAGGAGTTGGTGGTTCCTATTCAAAGAAAGTAACAGATTGAATTTCATCTTCCTTCGTTTCAGAATAAAGATGTTCTTCTTGTGCCTGTGCTTTGTTAGTGCAAAAAGCCGCAAGCGGACAATCGCACTTGACTGAAATGTATACAGTATATTCTTGTATATAAATAATTTTTTAAAAATCTCTGATATTATCTCGTTGAATTAGTCTGTGAATTTAAAAATGAAAACCGGAAAAGTTAAAAAGCCTGGGGTAACCTTGTATTGAATAAACATCGCGTTTAAGAGAAAGGAGGAATACTCCGAATAAGCTAGAAAATTAAAAAAACATTTATTCACCTTCTCTACAGCCATAAAGTTCGAGTCTTATAGATGGGTGATTGTACCACCCTTGAACGATGATCCTCACGAAACTAGCGTAGAGAGGCTTGGTAAACTGATGGGTAACCAGGGAGGACCTATCATTGTTTCAACAAAGTCCTACCAATGAAATTAACAGCAACTTGCCAAAAACTTCAAATCCCAAATTACATAAATAAAAATGCGGAAGAATGGCTTCTGAAAATCAGAATAGAGAAGTTGCCATAGAACTCCTTATAACTATTACAGTAACGTAAGCTATTAGAGCTACAGTTTACAACAGATTCACTAAGATAACTCGGTATACATGCTATGAGTCTACATCCTTTAGCAGAACTACGTGAAAGAACTTTGTAGAAAGGCAATATGTCTGCTTTAAATTAACCGTACAGCTTAATAAAGGAAAGATCCTGCGGTCGCATTGAAGTAGGAGATTTCATAACCCGTTGATTATCCCACCTGATTTAGAGGTTCGCAAAATCCGTCCAGTTTTTGACCATGACATATCCTGTACGAGGTGACCCATTGATATGAATCCTGTCTCCCTTGCGTTGCGATTGAGGTGATCTTGGTAACTGTTCTCAAGTTTATTTGTTGGTGTTATTGCATCATATCGTAATGAGAATTGCCTATCTTAAGTATTTGAGGGTTAAATTTAAGAAACCTTAAGCACATAAAGATGGCACTTTAAGTAGAAGAATGCTATCATAATCACGAGATAGAGAGCAAAGTTCAGAAACAGGTTGCTCCTGAAGTAACCGAGGATTATCCAAAGGTATCAGTGCTAGAACGAACAAAACAAATTTACAACGGTCTTAAGGGCGTAGGCTCATTCAAGAGTGAGTGAAGAAATTTTATACTCGCCCGCTTTGGTAAAAAAGCTTATTTTCAGCTTTTTTATAATAAGAGACCAATGTAGCTGATCTCTTGTATGTGCTGTATTTAGTTTTGTAGATCTTAAATGCAACACAAGGTACCTAAAGGTAAGTTCTAACTAGGGAGACATTTTATTATATATCTTTGATGCAAAGTTAGTTTAGAACCTGCCGAAAGAACTAGGGTCTAGAACTCCACTGAGATTTGTCTTCCCCAACGGCATTAGAAGCTTTAGGCAATTTGATGTGATAAAATATTATTGAAAAGCTACAATACATTTCGAATTTGTTCACCTGTATCCATTCTCCTCGATAACGGTAAAGGGAATTCCATGCTCCCTTATATGAACCACTCTCAACAGTGTTCAGCCGGGCGCGCTTAGGCCCATGGTAAATATTATGTGCTGAAGACGCTGTTAAGTCAGTATCTGGAATGGATTTGTCCTCTAGTCCCAAAGGTAAATTGCATCGCCCTAAAAATACGCCAACGCGAATATCATAAATAATTCAGTCATAATGAGCTCTCTAGAAGGACCACGTCATGAAAATCGGAGTGGTTTTCAGTGACGCGTTAGTAAATAACATCCTTCACGCAAGAAACCACGCAATATTACAGTTCACTAAGATAATATAAGTTGAAAGAATTAGTGACCTAACATAAACAGAGTACTGTTAGCAAATCGGAAAATATCTCAGAGGATGTATTCAATCAAAAGCACGGCTAGGTATCTCACTGAGTACTTGATAATATAAACCATAAATCCATTATAGTTGATGGTAATGCCTAAGAGGTGTTTGTATGCTATTGATGCCATAAGTTGTAACACTTGAACAAAATGATACCAAAGCTAACTAAATTAAGGAAAGCGCCAATAATTGAGATATCTAACAGTGTTATTTTGCTTACATAATACAGCGAATTTCTCACTGATGAGCATTAGTCCTGGTTTCCCACAATATAATCATTTCTTGACACGGTGTTCCACCTCTTGCTGTTTGCATGATTCCGTCGAATTTACCTTTTCCTGAAAATTCTAAACTACTAAACTATGTATTTCCTCGAATGATATCTCGTTCATGGCTAATGTATAAAACTTGTAATATAACTGTTGTGTCGAATTATCTTAAACTCACCTTGTGCACCCCAAACGGCGGAATATTCCTAAATTTACCAAGATTACCAAAACAAAAAATTCCGTAAATTTCAATGAACGGTTCAACTACTTAACCAAACCACATGTCGAAACTGCGAAAACGGTACGTTGTTACAAACCCTCAGAAAAGAGAAGACAATGATACGTATCAAGGAACTTTGTTTCATTCTCCCAAAGGGATTGATGGATCCAGCAGCCGCATCATCTAGTACAAAACTTCTCTTTCTTTACTTTAAAAAAACACTTCAATTATGCATCGAACCCAGCTAATCGCAACTTTCGGTGGCGACAATTGTTGATAATTTTTTTTCCAAAAATATTGTAACTAATGTACGTCACGCAGCTTAAGATAACGAACTCGTTTAATGGCTCCTGGAGAGGCTTCATAAATTATTCATGGTGGGTTTAACATGGCTATGAAATGAACTGAGACAAATCGAATTCCTAAAAGTTTCATCCTCATACTGGCCGCTGATCAAACAATTCATTTTCCACGACGGCCTCAAAACAAAGGTCTAGGTTAGGCTTTCTCTCCAAGTCGGTTCTTTGTTGTTAATCACCCCCCACCCCCCTCAAAAAAAGAATGAAGAAATTTAAATAATAATAATAATAGTAATAATAATAATAAAAATGATAATAATTATAAATTAATTAATTAAGAAACAAGATAGGAAAATTGGCACAGACTCTTTTAAAGATCTTTTATTTGAGACAGGAAATCTAAGTTTAAAGATCTTTTATTTGAGACAGGAAATCTAAGTTTAGATGGGTCAGCAGACATTTTATTTCTTGGATAATATAATTCATTGAACATTATGGAATTTTACGAAATGAAAAAAAATTTCCTGGTCAGAAGAAGAAACCACAATCTTTCATCAATGCTATCATATTGTAACCCAAATTCTCTCTCGTCTTTCAGTATAAACTTAAGGACTACTTGTACAGATTCAAACTGTGCTGATTTATTATAGGTTCATCTTGAAATGAATTCTTCCCCAACACAGATAAAGTGTTTAGTTGAGACCAGAATCTCTATTCTACACGCGCTTTTTTATTCAGTAATGCACCAATGTGCGCAACTTCTTTTGCGATATAGACGCCATGTTCCTTTCGGAAGACGAATACTTATAACCTGATGTTATAAAACGTAGCTATGTGCAGTCGTTAAGTATGTTATATAGGGAGTCCAACATTATCTAAAGGATCTTTCTGATGTGAAAACGAGTTTGTATTCAGAACGGCTTTTGACATATGGTCGGGTATCTTTGAAAAAACTTCAAGCTCAAACTTGCACGAACCAAGGCGGTTTTATTACATCTTTATGGCAATATTATCATGTCAGTTATAGCGATATCGTAGTGGTTGTATCCAACTTTCACCATCATGTCATCTCTTTCTTGCTGTGCTGTCCCGTTATTCAGCTGACATTCTCTTGTTAGCTTCCCGTAGTTGAAGGACTTACAATGACCGTTCACGGCGTTTCTGCAGTCCCTCATGCACTGTAAAGAGCTGCCCACTGACTCCACAGTGGTGATCTTGTGACCTTTCAACAAACGGTCTGCCCCAGAAGAAGTAAACATGACGTTGTTGATTCGGTCGGCAAAATCTGAAAGATAAGGGAAAAAATGCAAATGCAAATGGTGATAATTTTTAACTGACACCCAACGCAGTTTGGCGTATCTCTAGATCTGACAGTCCGAAGTACTGTGCTAAGCCGGTAACTGACAAACTCACCGATTACTAATAATTAATTGTGATTATATATCTAAAATATTTAATATAAAAAGGGTATATCAGCTATTTACATCTAGGTGAACGCGCTGGATAGCCTGACCGTTCCTGTGCAACAGAGGTCCGTCTTAATGAGGTAACTTTCGCGCAAACCGTTGACGTTTTAATCACACTTGGATCCTCATGTCCCTTTTAAAAGAAATGGAGCTCACTTCGCAATTTTAATAGACCTCAATGGAGTACCATGAATTTCCGAAAACAACAGTGTCTATCTGAATAAAGCTTTATCCATCTACTTGATTCAAGAGAACGCTCACGTTCTTACATGAAATTAATTGAAGTGGTCCTCACTCCTTAAATTTCCATGGAATTTTATGGAAATATACCAAGAAATTCCATGATGCCCCCAGGAATTCGTCTGAGTCGTTTTGTGCATTACCCTGAGCAGTTCCATGAAACTTTTTACCAGGAATTACATGAGGCTATTTCTTGGGAATAATCGTTACTATTCCTTTAAAAAGAAAAAGGAGTTTATTTTACAAACCTAAATTGTTTGTTGTGAAACAATATTGTCCAGGTATCATCGGATGGACTTCCCGCAACTTGTAAGCAAAGAAGTCCGAACATTTCTTTATTTGAACAGGCAGTGAATGATAACAGCAGTCGTTTCGAAAATTTATACAGACTTGACTATGAATAATCCCCATCTCTCTTGATGGATTTTGACCGTTCAACCAGCCAGGAGCTTTGACACCGCATGTTTCTTCCGTGATACATGAACTTGTCATGGCTGCTCCTTTGTCTGCCCGGAACCATTTCCCCTCGTAATATGCATGGCTGTTATTTAAAGGAGGCCAAACACTCCAGGATTTCCATACGCTTCCCGATTCAGCTTTTAAATCGTAGCAAAGGGAACTTGGATCTAAGATCAATTTAAAATGCAGCCCGTTAAGATACAAATTACTTAATGAACATTTTCATTGTAACCGAAGCACCGAGCTTAAGATTTTTCATATCCTCCTGTTTTTGCTTCACCTGCTTATCACAACAATACTCTAGCGTTAAGTCAGAGAACGCTTCGCATGAGCCCCACATGTCATTATTTGGCCAACTTTACTGATGGATCAGCCTTTACTGATCCTTTACTTTATCAACCTTTACTTTATCAGCCTTTACTTTATCAGCCTTTACTTCATCAGCCTTTACTGATGGGTGGATGCCCACTCTTGATAAATCTTTAATTTAGCTAATCTAAAATGGTAAGGCCTATTTTGATCATTTACGAAAAAATCTTACAGTTCCTCACTCCATTTCCGACATTTTCAGTTTCACGTATCGTAGTGTATTAAATAGTAAAAGACTTGCCCTCCACTGTCAAAGTGACGTTGTAGGACGCTTGGATATCCCCTGCCTCGTTGATTATTTCACAAGTGTATGTTCCTTCATCAGATGGCTGAACGGAGCCGATAAGCAGGCTCGTGCCATATCCAGCGCCGCTCTCTTGAATTACAGTGCCATCTTTGCTCCAGCGCGCAGTTTTCCCTCTCAAAGTCCCGCAGTCTATTTCCATCGCCTCATCTATGTAAACACTTTGTTTGGCATCTGATCGTCCTGAGAGAAATTTAAAGAAAGTAATGTCGAAATGAATAAAAGTAATAAGAATTGTATTGGGAAATAACGTGTTGGAATTTAAAGAAAAAGATTTGTAATGACCGAGACGTTTCAGTGAGTCATTTATGACGTGTACCACTAGAACATGTTTTGCAGTCGCGATATGAGAGCACATGGTCTATCTTTCGAAGTTTTAGCTTTTGCTATGATTGTTGCACGAGATTTCCTTTTGTATTAGCGGCACAAGGCACGAAAAAACTTGTAAGTATCGATCGGTTTATATTTAGCTTTCCTTTTATTTGTCATTCGGTTGTTACTTCGCTTTGTTTAGCGGACTTATATCTTCAATTTCAGTGAATCGTTGTTCGTGTAATAAAAGAAGTTTGCAGTTCAACGCATCTCAGGTTTACCTTCCAAGCCGCCTTCTAGTAGTGAACATTGGGTTCCTACAAGATTTTTCCCATCTTAAAGAATGACCGAGATTTTCATTGCTTTAAATATCAACTTCGTGCCGGTGAGGAAATTTTTGGAAAGCCTGGTAGAAGCGGAATCATCAATTGTTAGAGCTTGAGCTGAGGACCTATGTTCCTAATATAATAGTCATATTGCAGTGCACCTTATTAAGAAAACACACCTGTAATGCGCGTTAGTAGACTAAGCCAAAGCTAAATTAAACATTACCTGTAGTGGAACATAATTGTTTGGCATCTTCAATCTCGCTTTCGGTCAGTGCTCGGTCGTAAAGCTGGAAACATGAAACTCTGCCTTTGAATCGGCCAGCTTCCCCAGGCATCCCTCCCATGGTAACATTCGCTTGTGTTGCCAGCTCAACAGGTGAGTCAATAACAGTTTTTTTATGAACGCTCCCATTTACCCAAAGGATGAACTCTCCACTGAAGTAATCGTAAGACGAGCCAATGAAATGCCACGTTTTTTGTTCAAGTGCGGACCCGGTGAGAACTTTCAACGTTTCTGATGGGGATTCCCGCAGGCTCACGAAGAAAGAGCCGCGTTCAGTGACCACGCATTGAACTCCAAAATAGCCAGATGCAAAATAATAGAAGATAGGACCTTTCGTCTTTTCGTGATAGATCCACACCAAAAACGTGAATGAATACCTTGTGTCGAGTCCTCCAGTATTTGTTAACGTGATAAAGCTTGTTTCCATTCCCCTGAACTGATAGGATCCTCCTTCACAACCATCAGGCCCTGGGGCTAATTCAACATTCGACGCTTCCCCTGGGGGGTTGTGGCTGTGACTTATATCTGCTGTCTCGTAATGTCCATTCAGCGGGAAAAAGGCTACGGGTTCCAATGGAACTGAAAAAAGCAAGGACAAGATTGGTCTCGCGGTTTATGTCGTTAGCATTTAGTTTTTAATTCCTTAAAAGACCTAAGTTTAAAAATATTTCACCCTAAGGCTGAAAAATGAAACATACCGTCATCAGACGAAAATTATCAGTTCAAAAGACTAGCTGAAATAGCTTGCCCTTCACGCTTGAAAGGCCTCTTTGTATGCCAATTATTCTCAAGAGTTTCTGGTATAATTTACTACACTACGTGTCGGAGCATTTCCCACTGGATTTTCTTGTGTAATCTGCTATATTACGTGTAGGAGTTTTTCCCACTAGAAGGAAAACACTTTTTATTACAAACAAGAGATAATAAAGCTGTGATTAATGCTCATAGTTATAAAGAAGTCCTTTTCAAACTATAAGTCTCAAGGTTTCTAGTCTTTCAAGAAAGATGGAATATGCATCTCGCATGTTGATTGGAACTTTTGTTCAAGATTAATTAATTCGAAGTCCGTTAAATTTTCGAATTTGCGGCTCAGTCTTGGCCATTGACAACCCTCTGGTTATTCCTGAAATATAGAAAGGTCTAGATATTACAATAATATAATTTGGATCACATAGGAAACTCAATGCCTTCGCTCGATCGTCTGTTTGTACTATCTACTTCAATACAAATGCAATATTTTTACATTAAATTTTAGGAACCGTGTTTAGGTCGGCAAAAGGTGGTTGAAAAAAGACCAACCTTTTCTGAAACAGAGCCCCCTAACAGCTTGTACTTCTCTTTCCGTCAAAGCTTTGTTGTACACTTGTAAGCAGGATATTCTCCCTTTAAAAAATCTCACATCTTCATCCTTCTTTCCCATTCTTATATTATTTTGAGTTCGCAGTTCAAAGTGACCAACATTTGCCATATCGTAAACTTTTCCCTCGATCCAAACTTTCTGAACGCCTGTGTCATAGTCATAAGAAAAACCGATAAAATTCCACGCATGATGCTTTAAAGATGTAGTTTGCGCTGGTTTAAAAACGCCAAGTCTCTCCACCAATCTGGTAAAAAATACCTTGTCGGCAATCCACAGATGTACACCAAAGTTATCGGTTCCGTAATTAACGATGGGACCGTCGACATTTTCTGGGAATACCCACACTAAAAGTGTCATGGAATATCGCATGTCCAATCCTCCATCGTTGGGAAACTCGACGTAGCTCGACGAATTACCAGAGAACCAGTACGATCCATTTGGACGGCCAAAGGGACCTGGGGTGAACTGTAAATCGTGGGGAGTTCCTGGTTCATTTTGACTGGAGCTAAGGTCTCGTGTCCCAAACTCGTCGTTTAGGGGGTACACTGCAAGTGGAACTGGAGGCTCTTAAAAGAAAAACAGATTACGCGCTTAATATAAAAGATTGAATCATAACTAAAATAATTCCAAGTTTATTCAGCATTATTTGTTTCTTTGTTTGTCAAATTACCATCGACATCTCTTAGCTTTGTTCTTCTGCCGTCATTGCCTTAGGAACAAAATTGGATGGTGCGGAATTCTAGAGCAACAGTTCAAAAAATCGAGCGCAAAAAATTTTATTTGAAAAGCACCTCAGCGGTTACTTCTTAGCCTCATTTCCAAAATCGAATGTAAAATAGGCACCTATCTCAGGTTCCAGTTGACTCAGACATCTATTTGCTTACTAGTTAACGATACGGATCATGATAAGCCCAATAATTACATTGCTCGATTGTTGATGAGGGCGAATGATCTAGTCATTTCAATATAGATCTACCGCTCGTTCAAACAAAAAGACTGGCTCGTGTTTTTATTTCGTTTTGTTTACAACCATACACTGTTCAACTAATTACTCTACTTCCTGTCATGGAATAGATAGCGAGTAAATTAGCCAATCAGATTGTAGAAATTATTCTAGAATGCAGGTAGATTATATAACAAAAGTTTAATCGTATCTCTTTACCTGGAAAGCACCCGTAAAAGTCCACCCTAATAGAAATGTGATTATGCCACGTGACAGGATGAAGTCGAATATAGCGGGCCGTGATTGGTGGGTTCAAAACATGGCTCACCACAGTTCCCTCATCCGTGTTACCACTGAATACCTATTTGGAGGTGAGGTTAAGAAACATGCGGATCAACAAGATGAGAAAGTTGCCAAAAGTGAGCTCAGTCTTCGATTGAAGTAAGAATTAATTGTATCTGGCTGGTAACGGGCGTCAAAAAATTAAAAATCCTAGTCTCCCATCAGAAAGGAAACCTCTGGCCTTGGAAATTTCAAGTTTCAAGTTCTAAGTTTCGATTTCTCGTGCGGGAACACAGATTTAGTCTTTCGCTGACACCTTTGACAAAACGAATTGCCTCTTTCTTTAAAGGAGTTGGCTAAGAAATGCTGATGACTCATAGCGGTGATGTAACATCGCTCACCCACGCCTTTGTAATTCTGTCATGTAGAATGATGAAAAAATCCATGTACCGATCTGGAGTCGAGTGTCAGTTTGTGTAAATCTTGACAAAAAATATTGACTGCATCAGGCATAGCCGGTTCAGACACACTCTCAGAAAAATGGCAAACCACCAAAAACTAATTTTGAGAGAGAATCGAGTAAACCAACCGTTTGATTTGTATTCGTTTGATAGTGATGGAACACCAAGCCCTCAGAGCTGTAGTGCAAGGAATACGACGTCACCCACTGGTTATGACCTTGGTTCCCTTGGGTTGCCACACGTCTGATTACAACCCGCTGACCAAATTTCACTTGTAACCATTGATTTGGATCAATAACTTTTGCGCACCACCCTCCTACGCTGTTGGACGTAACGTGCCGGTGTAGCCTGTAAGAGAAAGAGAAAATCAACCCAAGAGACTGTGAGCCTTAGTAAGTAGTAGTACTAGTAGTAGTTACGTGACTGTGAGCCTTATTTGGAGGCTAATTCCTCTAAAGCTGAATTTAGACTCGAGGTATCTGGCCTCTTAGTAAGGATATTAGGAAAACTGGGTTGAGACATCTTCAAGGAAGCAAAACTATCAAAGCAGTGCAATGGGTCTAAACGTGCTTTTTAGAACTAGTACATTTTCTACGCAAAGCAGAAACGTGAAAACTCCAAATCCGACAGAAAATTTTTCAAGTCTCCTCTTGGTACCCAACGGGTTCAAATTCGAAATCTACCCCGTTGGACGCTGTGGGGGAAACCTGATACCTTTTACGAGCACTCAGGAAACTCTAGGGATGAACTTATGCTGACTTCGGCAAAAGTTACTTCGTGATACGTGCCACTCACGTGTTACTAGTATGCTCGTGTGAGAAAGGAATGATCACCTCACAGGTTGTCCACATAAGATAAATTTGTGAAACGTGACTGGTTATCCGCAGATCCTGGTGGGATCTTCGTAAACTTGAGTGATCTAAATATCTTGGTTTTCACGTGACGTGATCAGAATTGATAGATAAGGAATTGTCAATCTATTTGAGATTTTTTAGTTTAGTTAGTTATTAGAGCAGCTGAAGACTTATCTTTTCTACAAATTTAAGGTTTTTCGTCTTGTGATAAAGCAAGGTTGAATTTCTAATCTTTTGCGTGACATGATGTTAAAATCAGTGGCTGCCGAGGATGCTGTCACGCAGGTTAAAAAAGACTTACTTATCGGCCGAGATTCACAATCTAAACAGTTCTTGTATGAAAATATAAAAGTACTCACAAAGATGTTTATGAGCCCTCAGAAGATAACTGCCGGCTATTTATAACCAAACTCGATGAAGCATGTTTTGTTGGCCTCCAGCCGCCATATTTGTGCCCCTCAGAGAGACATAAACATGGCATCTCCGTACAAAGCCCTAAAAACTTTTTGTTAAAACATTTCTTCGAATATCTCCCACACGAAACATCGCACAGACCTGAATCTTTGCGAGACTGTTTGAATGTTTATCTCCTTTATCTATTTGATTTTAGACTCAATCTGTTGAATGGTTTTGATCAAATGATGGTGTGACAGTGAAAACCGGCCATAAGATGATAATGGTAATTTAAAGAGAAAGGAGAGGGAGGTTTCTGGTTCAGACCCTGAGCAGGAAATCCTAGTGCAGACGTCTATATCTTTCCTTCTTTATGCTCTCATGTTTTATTTTGCACATCACACCAGATCCCGTTGCATAGCACTATCTGACATACTACTGATCCAGTCAGGGCATACTAGACTTCATTACACGACTCGGGCAGTCAGAGGGCCAATAACTAGAATCAACCAATCAAAATGCTCTATTGCGGTCAATATTCTCTCAGTATTGGACCGGGCACTGTCCCGAATGGTCCCGAATGATACCGCACTTGTGTCCCTTTAAACTTCAGTCGTATAATAAATCTCTTATTAACCAAGCTTGCTCCGGACCGTACTGGAAGAATATCGGCCCTCGGTCTTTTTTGTACGGACCTCGCTGCACTCGGTCCGTACTGTCAAGACCTCGGGCCGATATTCTCCCAGTAAGGTCCTCGCGCTTGGTTAATAAGATACATGTATCAGTTATTTTATCGAAACTCTTCAAACCTTGCATAGTGGGGCGCGCATCGATAATCATAAACTGATGATGCCGTGATGTCAGAATCAGGGATTTTTCTGGTTTCCATTCCAAGACTTTCCATACACACAGGGCCTGAGAGTGGAGTGAAACCTATTGTCGAGATAATATAGCCATAAGTATCACATCAAAATTAGATACTCAAGATCTTATTTTGACTCAGTTGATAAAGTTACTTCAAATAACTTAAATGTTGTTAACAATAATTTCTAGAGATCAAAAGATAATGTCCATGTGACAGTGAGGAGATTTTATCGAAACAAAGGCTTCGCAGTGGAATTGGAAAAGCGTTTGATATAAAAACAAGTTTTGATCGTCTCTGCAGGTTAACTTCAGAAGAATTTGTTTTTTCATTTGTGCTGAATGACGTTTTCACAGTTGTCAACGTTCACATTGCTTTAGGTCCGTGGTTATGAAGCAGCTTTGAAAGGAAGAAACTGTATCGCTTGCTTACCTTCCTTGCAGCCGTAAAGCTCGAGTCTTAAGCAAGCGTGTTCATACCATGTTACAGGAATAAGCCTCACAAAGCGAGCATAGAGGGGTGTGGTAAACTGATGGGTAACCACTGTTTCTCTGTCAACATTTCCAACAAATTCCTATCATGGATCAACCAACCAACAGACACATTCTAATTTAGGCCTATGTAACCTTAGTACTAAAATTATAACTTTCCACGTAGTACCCATGAAAATGCCAATTGAGGGGGTATCATAAAAAAAATGCCTAAACATGAGAAAATTCGGACAGCTTTTTATAAGACATTAATTTTAAAAAGTAAAGAACGACCCGTTACGTTCATTTAAACTACCCTGATGATTGTTTGTTTACGCAATCTCAGTGCTTTTTTGTATGTTTGATTTTCAGTCTTATATGCCTGAACGTATCATGACTGATTACATCAGGAAAATTAATTACCTAACGAGGGAATTCCGTGTTAAATTGCACACGAAAACTGATATCGCACGAATTTTCCTTGAATCGCATAATTAAATGAAAATAAGA
The DNA here is from genome assembly GCF_964205215.1 of Stylophora pistillata. Taxonomy (NCBI): domain Eukaryota; kingdom Metazoa; phylum Cnidaria; class Anthozoa; order Scleractinia; family Pocilloporidae; genus Stylophora; species Stylophora pistillata. Next base: position 57,565,834 of record NC_142519.1, read on the forward strand.
AAAAAGAAAACACCAATAACATTATTCGTTTATATCCTGAGCGCGAAACAAGAGACGCGAAACAATATCACTTAGCCTCGTTTTCAACGCGCAATTTCCTGCTAAATACCTCGCTTCGTTGACCAATCAAAATGCGAGATTTTATTCAATTTATGCCATTCTAAGGATAATACACTAGAACTCACTCTTACTAATTTGCAATTTTAATTTTAATATTCATTACTTAGCTCTCAAGCTTTTTCCGACATTTAACCTCAAAGACATAACCTGATCAAGTGGTTCACAAAAGCCGCTCAGAGATTGTCCATAACAGATTTTGTATGATTTAACCCACTGAGAATAGTCTTCTCTCCCTTGTGTAGCAATCGCTGTAATCTTCATTATCCTTCTTAAATTAACCTGTTGATGAAATTACGGAAATTTTGGATTAAAAAAGTGTTAGATGAAAAGGTCCGTCTGTTCAAGAAATGGGCCATGTTACGGTTGTATACTTAGTTGCCAAGCCTTTGATTTGGAGTGAGGCTGAAGGTGACCTTATTGTGATAGAGACCAGTATCTAGTTAGCATTAAAAGAGTAATTTACATTTAAAAAGCAGCAACGTTTGTACTATAACAAGGTCACCCTTAGCCTCACTCCAGTTCAAAGGCTTGGCAACCAATCATGCAACTGTAAAATAGGCTATTAAAAAGGGCTACGGGGAAGAGGATAACATAAAGAGGAGACGTAGAAAGAAGAAGAGAAGAGAAGACTTAAAGGAGGTGGAATAGGAATGTAGAAGAAGAGGCTGATTGAGATGACGGACAGGAATCGCGGACCCTAAAATTGTTCAAGATCTTACCGAGATTACTAAACGAGCCAATTAATAATAATTTAATTAATAATTAATAATTAATTAATTAATTAATTTTAATTAATTATATCTCTTTAGCTCATCAAGGTAAATTCATCATAAAACTTGTAAACAAAGTACATTTTACCTGTAACCATTCGCCTGGAGAGCGGTACTTGACGCACCATGCGCCTGCGTGAGAAGCGGTCCGGACCAAGTTAAGTCTGGCATGTTCTGAACCAGAATATGCGGTATACTGGGAAGATGCTGACATGTATAAACCAGGAATAGAATGGTCTCCAAGTCCCAGAGGTGAATCACAACTTCCTGAAAATAAGAGGCGCACAATAATGAATCCCATAAAAACATGCTGAGCCATTATAAAACACTGCGAACTAATCAAGTGATTTAGGAATTTTTAACTACGCTCATTTACAAAGCCGACCACAGTAGGATTAACCACTTAATGGTTCTTCTGCCATCAAGTGGGTGTCCAGAAGTTTCTGAACAGAAGTTACCATGCTGTACACTTGGAATAACTTCGTGTAAAATGTAATTTGTAATAATTCTAATTAGCATAAATTAATATTTTGCCGGCACGTATCAAAGGAGTGGCGGCGGATGCGAGGAGCGCGGAACGCGGAGAGTTATTATTCGTGGTTTGTAATTTAAGGTCGTTCGTTAGGCGAGGCATTCTACGGGCAGCCTTTGCCGTGTTAAGTTGTTAGACTTCGTTTAAATCTACATATTCACTTATTTATTTATTTATTCCTTTATTTTTTCCTGAAATTTTGTACGTTCTCATTAGATTTTTCTTAGAACTGTACTCGCATATTTTTCAGTAACTGTGTATAACATGTCATTCATAGAAAATTCTTAAACCCCGAGGGTGACTCCACTGCCATGGTAGTAGGCATTTATAGATTATGCTAGTAAAAGTGGCATATTATGCTAGTAGCATTGCTTTTTTTTGGCCAAATTATGCTAATATCATGCTCTTTTTTCCAAATTATGCCACCGTTTTTTAAAATTATGCTCTTTGAAAAAATGCAAATAAGTCCAAAATATATATTTTTAAACTAGAAGCCGTTCGTCTACAGGAAAGAAACGCAACACATCCACAATGAATTTCAAATAAACATGTGGTTCAGGTTAGACCCGGGCTCAGTGCTTCACAGTGAACTACAACTGCTACTAGTTTAACTAAAACTTTAAATATCGATTAAGGTCACCAAGTGCTTGGTACTAGAGACAAAAAATTATCAAATAATGGCATCAAAAACGATCTGATAATTATCAAAATGCGCAAATTATGCTAGCATTGCTACTTGGCAGAAATTATGCCAGTTTGCTCGAATTATGCCAAAAATTATGCTATCATAATCTATAAATGTCTACATGGTAGGGGGTACACGTTCCCCGTTTTTTCCACCTGATGGTTTTCATGAGTTTTCGTGTCCCGCTTTGGTGCATTTCATTTCCTTCAATCGTAAAAGAATTTTGTGAGCATATCAATTTGGTGTTAAATCAACGGTGAGGTGGCTTGACCGGCTTACGCGCCCAGATATCAACACTTTGTGTGCCCGGTTGAGAAGTGGAGGCAAAATAATTTTTAGCGTTTGTTCAAGGGAAACGATGAGCGCAGTTCATACAAATTGTTTTGATTAAACTAGGAATATTAAATGCCCCTGAAGTGTCCCGATGGGAGTTTTGTGCCCCCTAGAGTTGTTTTACGCAGTGAAATCTGGTTCGTCTAAATTTGGAGAAACCTTGCCTTGATACTTTGGCATCAGATCGTTAATCGTGATTCGATACCAAAATTTCTTTGATTAATCTAGAGCGCAGTTCATTGATGAATTTGTTTAATTTGTATCCCATTTCCACCATGGTCAACATTTTATCGTTGCTGTGGTTATTCTGTCTGAAAAACGATCGTACATTGTATTTCATGCAATGCTGTTTCCAATTTGACCCTGAATAACATGATAAAGTTGTAAAAGAAAATGAAAACGCAAACTCACCTTGAACGAACCAAACTCCGAAATGTTCCTTAAGGAGACAAACAAGGTATAGTTATTGACTAAATATGAAATCATTTAAAAGCAAGAGAAATAACTATGCATGGTTACAAACCTTTTGGATCCAGAACAGCAAAATGTACACAAAAACATTTTCTTTCATTCTCGTGAGACGGTTTGAACGCCAGAACAAATGGCGTCCTTCGGGATTAAGATCTTTTCCGAGTCTCTATATCTGGATAAATTATTTATCATAACGTTGGACAATGCGCTTTATAAAAGCGGTCTTCAAGCCAAATGATTTGTTTCGGTTTTAGTCAAAACGTATGCATTATGTATCACTATCATTTAAATCATAGCAACGAAAAAGCAATATTAGACAGTTTTACACAAGGCGGCTTTCGTCGAGTTGTCTCCTCGAACCTGACTTTTTAAGAATTATCATATGATTGGAGGTTTGTGTGATGATCTCTAGCGTGCACACTAAAACTGAAACTTAAGCATTTATTAGTTTTAAGACAATTAGTATGGTGTCAAAACCGAACAGCAGCACGCACACAGCAGGATAGATTGCTTGTAAAAATTTGACTTCCTTTCGCCGTGTTTGGGATCTATCCTCTCTGGAAAGTTCATTCAGTAAAGCAATCTGTTGATTTGCATTTTCTGTGCGTTTAAAAAAGTCGTTGAGTTTAATGTTAAGAAAGGAAAATAAAACTCTGAACACACTGATAAAAGAAGGTTATCAGTAATCTTATAAGTTATCCTTTACAGAAACACAGCCAATTATTCATAATGAAATTTTCCAACGTTTTGGTTCTGTTCGAAGGTTAGCAATACAAAGAACTTTCTCAGCAGGGGAGGGGTTGTTTCCCCGGCACACATTGCAAGATACTTATTCATAATCAATAATATAATTATTATTCAAAATTTTATTCATAATGAAATTTTCCAACCTTTTGGTTCTGTTCGAAGGTCAGCAATACAAAGAACTTTCTCAGCAGGGGAGGGGTTGCTTCCCCGGCATACATTGCAAGATACTTTGCATATTTTTCACTGTTCTTCACCATCCAAAATGAAATTGTTCAAGACCACGCCAGGCAATTTCACAAATCTAGTGTAGTTTTGATATGAGAGCTAGCCCCAACTACAACTTTTTTTATCAAGTCCGATGCAAGAAGTTCTTCAGAATTGAACTTTTGTATTACTGACATTGAGCCGACAAATTAGCAAATGTAAATACGAAAATGAACCAGTAAAAACTGTGAAAGTATCACTATTCAATCACAAGAATTTTGAAAATTGACCGACGGAGAGGATTTTGTATGCCGCAAGTTTTTACGCAAGTTTAAACCACAAAATTGCCTAGCAAAGGAATATGAACTTTAATTAACACTAATAAAAAAACTTCGTTCAAAGCTGTAGAGAAAGACATCATATTTAACGTACCCACAGATAGGATATAACTTCTTTATCGATGTAAGAATGAAAATGAGGAGGACTTATATCTATATATATATATATCTGTTGGGCTTATAATATTTCATGAGTACAAAATACTTATTAATGATGCCTGATCTGCGGCTCACTTAAGTCGAGAGACACTCTTTCGTATAATCCTATGAATGCTAAGTATTGTTATACGAATCCCACATCCCAAGGAAAGTTACCTTTCCTTGGGATGTGGTTGGGATGTCGACTCGTACGCGCGCTAGTTTCCAGAAAACCCTAACAAACTATACATCAAAAGAAAGCTTATTAAATGCAGTTCATGATAAAACTATAATTTAGGTTATATTTTTATTTAGGGAGTGTCAGGAGCCGAAAAGGCGTGAAACGACCGGGTGGCCTTCTATTGAATTTAATGGGTATCGGATCCTGCAACACGAGCAAAATGGCTGCACAGTCTTATTCAACGCATCAGTCAACGTGATTTTGATGGGCTTTTCCGATATTCTGATTGGTTGTCTAGATATCTGCATCTAAAGTTAGAGTAGCGTAAAATATGCGAGACGGAGGTTGCCCATTTACCGAGTTGGGATTTCGAGTTGGATTTTCGAGTTAAGACTTTCGAGTTAGGACTTTTTGGCGGGATTTATCGGCGAAGGTGTTAGGGCTAGGGCTCGGTTATCTCTCTAGACCCACATATTAATATTGTTATTACCAACAATCCTAGACAACGTCCTTAGCACACTTAACAAAATAGTGCCTAGTGACAAATCCTGTTGATCTGTGAAGTTTAATTCCCGAGCCCCCTCTGCTCCAGAACTTATGGCATTGTTGCAAGAATAAAAATTAATAATGTTTTGGGGTGGGAAGGGGGTGGTCAAGACAACCACTTTTTATCTTAAGTTAAGTGTGGTAATACTTTTTTCAAGGATTGTATGTTCCCCAGACCAGGGTTGAACCAGGTTTTTTTGTTCAAAAAAAAATGGGGGATAGGGAAATAAAGTGTTTGGTTTGGTTTGAATGCATTCATACTTGCATTGTTATTACCAATGTGTTCCCCTGACCAGAGCTATATCAGGGATTCTTTTTTACAAAGCTATTGTTATATTGAAAACAAAACCTCATTAAAATTAACTTTCAACGCACTCTAAAACACGCCTACTACGAAACAACGAAACGAAACATCGCATAGAACTGAAGAGGTCTGTGGACGAAACTAGTTTTGTAGTAGGCTTGTTTTAAAGTGCGTTGAAAGTTAATTTTAATGAGGTTTTGCTTTCAATATGACAATGAATGATACTTTCTTAGCTTCGACAATCAAAATTTCGCAAAAAAGTTATTGTTATGGAATACAAAATCAAATAAATCATAACTCATGTTCTGTTTAAAATTCTGTCATCTACTTTTATACCTGGTAGTTTTGGAAACGTCAGCAGGAGGGGTGGGTAAGCCTTGAGTCCTCATGGTGAGGAGACTTATAAAGACCTTATTTACTTGAATGACGCGTGTAAGCGTGCAATAATCGAAAGCCAGGGACAAGAAGAAATTTCGTTGGATGTGGAAAGTTCTTTGAATGCTTCGTATGACATCCAACCGCTTAAAATGCAGAAAAAAAAAACAGTTACTGGGGGTTGGGGAACTAGGAAAGCACTGTAAAGCAGCATTGGTGCCATTTTTCGGTCTTCAAAATATGGTGGGATTACAGGAATTTTATATTTGCCTTTAGTTGTGTCTAATTCTTAACGCGGATTTCTAAATTTGTACCACCAGAATAGAAATTACAACAGCAATCATATTCTAGATCTTACCTTCGATTTACACCCGGTTATCGAAATTTTTTTCGTTTAGTTTATCTTTTGGTATTTAAAGCTTTCCCAATCTTGCCATTTTTGAAATGAGGAGCATGTTAGTAGCGAAAGGAAATGAGTTCGTGGAAGACTCAATGTCTTGCCTCTTACTTCATGAATGCTTTACATAGTGACGTCGCAGAATAAAAAGGTAAAACACTAACCCCACCCCTACACGAATTCGTTTGTTGACTGCATTGGACTAGCCGATTCGTTGCAGCTGGATTACAAGTAAGCATCTCGAAAAAACCGACTCTACATCCTTACTCGAAAATCCAACTCGAAAATCCAACTCGAAATTCTAACTCGAAATCCTAACTCGAAAATCCAACTCAAAATCTTAACTCGAAATCCTAACTCAGGACTTAGTTTGTCTCCGTCTGTTGCGTGAATGGACACCACGTGAAAAATATTTCAATTATCAAAATTTCCTGACACTTTCGTTTGTTGTTATCTCTGGAATGTTTTGGTGAAATTTCACGAAAATCGGTCAAATATACATACCCTATATATTCGCTCAAAGTGGATGTATATCTCTCAAAATCAAATGCAAGATTTTAGCTAGGAGATTATGCCTCCTGAAACCGTGAACCAATGGGAAGACGGGGCCTCCTGGCATGAATGACAATGGATCAAGATTTTCCCGGGAAACTATCGCGTAGCACTCAGATTTTTTATCTAGCCTGCAGAGCAAGCGTTCTCGTGGAGTTTGGGCGAAAATTAGACCGCGCGAAAAATGGAGCAAGGCGAAAAATTAGGAGGTGGGGGAGGGGGAGAGGAGAGAAGGGAACGCCTGCTAGCACTCATTGATATTTTCAAAATATGCCTCCAGATTAATTATCCATTCCGAAATTTGAGCTTCAAGAAAACAGCCAAATCTAAACAGCCACATCTAAATGTTGATGATTTGCCTGGAGATGGACTTCAAGTAAAAGTTTTACTACGAATACCGAATGGAAATGTCGTGGTTCGCATCCCTAGAGACGAGGAAACTAAAGCACTTGTGAAAAATATCGCCTTGAAGAATTGGAGCGCGGCCTCTAAAGTTTTACTGACTCATCGTGGCATTCAAGAAGACTTGAACAGTTTAATTCAGTACACTTTTTCTTTAGCATCTCCTTCCTCATGGCTACGAGCAGTTGGAATATAAGACTTTTACCAAAGCAAGTCGGCAAAACAGCTAGTAAATCGCCCCCATAGACAAGTTGCCTCAAACTTTTTAGTTGTTGAAGTTAGAGATCAAATCGAAATCTAGTAAACGACTCGAATAAATCCAAAGAAATGTTTAGCGCCCTCGTGAAGTCTTGTTCGAAGGATTCCGCCATTTTGAAAGTGCTACAATGGTTGTGTAATGTAGCGAGATTGATGTCTGTCAATCAGACTAAACATGAAAAGCCAATCAGAAGCGTTCGTTCGTCCGCGAACGAGTGTTTGAAAATATCAATGGGTGCTGGCGGGCGTTCCCTTCTCTCCTCTCGCACTCTCCCCACCTCCTAATTTTTCGCCTCGCTCCATTTTTTGCGCGGTCTAATTTTCGCCCAAACTCCACTAGAACGCCTGCTCTGCAGGCTAATTTTTTATCTCACTCTGTTGAACGTTGAGTAACTAGACGCATAGCTGCGTGAACTCGGGCTTTCAATATCTCACATCTGGAGTTATCTCTAGGGGACTGTCGTCGTTACTGACGTCGCGCAATTACGTCATTTCCGGTCATGAAGAAGTCCACTTGTGTTTATTTTTGTCTGCTGGAGTGTAATGAATGTTGTTATGGTACTAGACAACAATCAAATTAATATATAACCATATTGGAGTAGGTTCCTACAGATGCCAAAGGTTGAAATTCAAGGAATTTTCAATGACTTTGAAGGCCAAGTTTTAGAAAATTGAAGGACCACTTTTGGAAGGCTTTGCATAAACAATTTTAAAATTATTTAATATTATTTCTTAGCTTTTCCATGAAAGTACTGTAATTTTCAACTTGAAAATTTCTAAAGAAAAAGCATTGCAAAAATCAAGCTCTAGTCCTCAAATTCAAGTACTTTCAAGGCCTTGAATTTTTTATTTTTAAATTCAAGCATCTTCAAGGACTTTCAAGGCTTTTACGAACCTTGAGTAGGTAATGTATTTGCCTTTAACTGCAAGGAGAAGGGAATTTTTTATCTATTACTGATACCGAGTCACAAATTGTTGCCAAATGTTCACCCAAGGGAAGTTGTCGGAAATCAGTAGATTGAAGCAATATTACTGTCAATACAATACAATACAATAATTCATATTGTTTTTAATAGAAAATCTCTTATTATTGAATATTAATGATGGCCACATCTAGAGAAGCAGTGCTATTTACAGTTTTAGTATATTCAATTAGGGGCATTTGACTTTCATTAAATACCAAGGGGGAATTCACATATTTTGACCTTTTTGTGGGTTTGAAAATACGTCATACAAAAAACTGAAACCCACATCAAAACCCTGTGCATTCACTATTATTTCTTACAAGATTTACGAGAATTGATTTGCTGTCAACTGAATCAGACAATATTTCTTCACTGTAATCACTCTTAGGATCTAAACTTACTTCAGTTCCACAAACATCAACACTTTTTGGCAAATCGTCTGATGGTAAATACTTGCTTAAAGATGAATTTTCATGTAATCTTTTGCCATACTGAATAATATCAGTGTTTTCACTCGCATTAATATTTCATTGTTCCACTTCGAGACACACGGTTAAACAATACTCACGAGCAAGGAGTTAAGATGTAACTTATTAAATTTTACTATTTTTATCGTCCAGTTACATGTGGGAGCCATTCCTGTATTTAGTCGCTAGTTAGTGCTTTAAACCATACGCTCTACGGTTCATTCTACGCACGCGCGCTTACTTCACGCATGCACTGTAGTGGAACTGCGTTTTGTGACTGAACGCAAAAAAAAAAAACAAAAACAACAAAAGACGAAGCCGAATTTATACCTCGGGCGTTTCCTTCGAAAAGCCCGAGTAATGAGCAAAGTTGGCGAAGGAAAAACCCGCGGCAAAAAAGATAAAGCTGGAAAAACTCCTGAAAAACAAAACAGCGAATCGTCAGACAGCTTAAGGAATACCCCTCATCGCTGATGAATGAGTTCCCTCGGGTAGGTTTATTTATGATTTCATACGATTCGAGGCGATTGCCTATGTTTTTGTATCAAGGCTGGTATTTGCTTATAGAAGGGAAACTTCGTTTTTGACCTTATGTACGACAAATTTAGATTTGATAGGGACGTCTTTGCACGCACTTTGGATGTCAGCGCGGAGAGGAGTGCTAGGATTGTTTTTTTTTCCTGACAAAATGGTGCCATTTAATTTCTCTCTTTTTTGAGCCTGTTTTTTTTTTTTCTTTTTCTTTGCCCAAAGACTCCTCTCCGACTTTGACTTATGTTTTTTATCCATGAGAAAAGACTTTCCACAGGCAGAGAATTTCCACGTGTGAATGTTATCAAGTGCGCGGTGTAAACAAAATATGCAAATAACATGAAATTGCCGCGATATTCCCCCAGGAGGTTTGCCCATTTACGAGATTATGACACCTTCCTGATTTATTAACCTTCAACTGAAAATACGTTTTCCTAAATAAGTCGGACGCTTTTTGAGATTTTGAGAGTTTTCTTTTTGTAAACGTTAGGTAACTTCAATCCAGTCCAATAAAGGAAAAAAACCATTTTTTTCTGCCTCTGAAGGTGGGAAGTAACCTTAGAAGTCTTTTTCCTAAGGAGTTCGAAAATAATTAAGCGCCATTTTGTCCGGTTGCCTTGCATTAACGACAGGAGCGCTTTGAAGTTGCCCATATTTACAACTTTCAGGGTTAGAAACACGCCATCTTGGATATGACGTCAGTTATGACGTAGCAATACTCAATCTTTGTTCTACGCTTTGTCCTAGTTAATAAACGGGGTAAGTTTCTAAAGAAACTGTGGTGCAGCGTCGGTGGAGGTAACACGGTAGTTTGGTTAAATTAACTAAGTTGAAACTGTAAATTGGCCACCCTTCGTCAGAGCGGAAAGCCGCAAAACTCTTGAACAAAAGTTTATCTTTCAAATGGGCACTCCTAATCCCATACGCTTTCACTCTAATTTTTCTTGTTTTTCTCGTCACCATGTGTCCACCAATAGCGTAGCTCCACCTTCTGCATATAAACACGCACACAACCCACAATTCCTTCATTTGCTCTGACGAATGGCTAACGCACAAAATGTCAGCTTTTTAACTCTTTACTGTGGCCACGGACGCAGCACCACAGTTTCTTTAGAAACTTACCCCCTGTTTCCCGAGTAGTCTTCCCGTTCTTGTAGGTAGTGCTGAATGAGACTGTCAACGCTTTTCCTATTCTGTTTTTTCCCTCCAGTTGAACACTATGAGTCACCTTTCCCGTATCGGTTTTGTGGTGTTTGGATTGGGTCGTGCGGGTACCATCCATTCTATGAATCTCATACGAAACCCACAGACAACCCTGAAATGGATCGTAGATGTTGACGAAGACAAGGCCAAGAAGTTTGTGACAGAAAATTTCGCGGATGCACAAGTTACTACCCCATCGAGCATGGACAGAGCATTACTTGATCCAACTGTTCAGGCTGCAGTGATAGCCACTCCAACTGATATGCACGAGGATATTGTAATGCGCTGTTTACAAGCTGGAAAAGCTGTCTTCTGCGAGAAACCAGTTGCCCCCACCTTTGAGGCTATAGGTAAAAACTTATGCAGATCCCCTTCCCCACTAGATCGGTTGGGTTTTTTTCTTTTCTTCTTGTCTGACACCAAATTCTTTCCCACGGTAGGATTGCTTTTTAGTACTCAATATTAGATATTTTATATTTACATGTGTTGAAATATTTCCAAGCTTATTTAGGCTCTAGGATAAATGACAATTTCTGAGTTTTCTGAGTCAAAATTTGAATTTTTCCCTTATCAAATGTTCTTGGATGCGCTTCTGTCTTCCGTTAATTTTTTTTCTTCTTCGTCACATTTGTATGACTTCTTTGCCCCCTTCCAGCTTTTATTGTTCGTCGAGCGTCCCTGCGCGATGCCACTACTTAAAGAATAGAGTCATGCGAGATACGGCACGGAATGACCTTCGTCCATTACCTGTTGATATAAATAATTTTTAGAATTTCCCTAAGAATGTGGTAAAAGAATCTGTAATTATTATGATTGCAACTCCAGTGGATTTCTTTTCTATCACCATAACGCCATTACTGATTTGAGAGGCTGAAATGGGGGACACGCTCACAAACAGGCCATAGTATCAGTTGTGCTGACTAATTGGTTCACTAGGTGTAAATTTATTTTCTGTTTGGCTGTTGAACTAGCTGAACAATTGGTTCTCTGGCCGAGTGACTAATCGATTGATTGATTAATTTATTCATTTTTTGACCATGTTTCTCAGAGCATTGTTACAAAGTAGCCCACATCCAAAACCTTCCATTGTTGTGCGCCTTCAACCGAAGATTCGATCCAACAATTCGCTCCGTGTTCGACAGAGTTCGAAAGGACGACATTGGCAACGTTCAGGTTGTTAAGACAACAAGTCGAGACTCCCCTCTGCCATCAGAAGGCTTTCTAAGGATTTCCGGGGGGATCTTCCACGACTGCTGCGTGCATGACGTAGACATTATATGCTGGATGCTGGGTGAAGCTCCTCATACGGTCTTTTGTCTCGCCCATGCTTTCCATTCGCACATCGGAGCGCTGAATGATGTGGATACAGTTGGGGTGGTCATGAAATTTCCAAGTGGCGCCATCGGTCAGATAGATCTGTCACGCCATGCTGTTTATGGTTATGATCAACGCGTTGAAGTATTTGGATCTGGTGGAATGCTCACTAGCGACAATCAAAGCACTCTTGGTGCGACCTATTTTCATACCAATGGGAGCACGCAGAATCCTATCAAATTTTCGTTTCCGCAACGTTATTCCGAAGCTTACGACTTAGAACTGAATCATTTTATTGACGTAATCAAACAAAAAGATGATTTGCTCATCTCAAAAGATGACGTGCTTCGATCATTTAATGTTGTGGAAGCTATTGAGAAGTCTTTCCAGACAGGACAGCCAGTCAGTTTATGAGAAGACAACAACTAAAATCAGCAATTAATTACATGAAATAATGACAATTATTAGCGGTGGTTTTTCCCTTAAATGCTAAAAATTTTGAATTTTATTTTACTGAATTCCCTCTTTTATGGTTGTGAGAAAATTGAAATAATCGCTTCTAAATGCAAATTTGTTGGACATTTGATTGAACTTCACCGAGAAACGCTAGAGTTTGACTAATGGTCGTGGGTCCTGGGTCGTGGGTACAAGTCGTGGGTCGTGGGTGTGGGTAAACGTCGTGGGTGTGATTAATACTTAACAATAACGATAATCATTTCAGTAGTTTTGTTCAGGTCAAACGCTTGATCAACACACAAAAAAATAATCTTGCAATGAAAAGAGAGAAGTGTTAAACTTAAACGAACAACGTTTTCAAAACATGAAAGAAGCTTCAAGTATCAGAAACACGGCTATTGGCCGTGTTCTTGAATTAAAATTCAACTGTGTTCTCAGTGCCGGTTAAAAATAAATGAAGTTTCAAAAGTAAAAGTATATCCCTCTGCTGGTTGGGGAAAATAAAGCTTGTGTTGATCAATGACATTCAGACAAAGAGCCGAATGCTTCTTCAATTGTCATCTCCGTATCGCGTACCATCTACCCCGCATCTAAGAAAAAAAATGAAGTGAAACAGCGAACTGTTGCAAGATAAGCCGATATATAGATAGCAACGTTGCAACGTTAGTTGCAGGTCTGGAGATGTTGGCTCCAAAATTAAGGTTTTTCCAAGGCACGAAAATATAAAACCTCTGGTATCGAGTGTGCAGTACAATCGACAACCGGAAATCGCAAGCCAATGTTAAATTGGTCACGACAACTGGCATCAGTGAAAAGAAATTAAACGAAGAACCAATTAGTACAATCTTAAAAAGTTTTCTTCGTCCATTTAACTGGCCAGGTCATTTTCTAAATTACAAAATAAACTAGATATGAAGAATTATTGAAATAAGTAAATTAATAAATAAAGAGGTTCTAATAATTTCAATTTTTAAACGATTCATCTGTTACCTGACAAAGACCAGATTCGTATGATGCACGATCCTCGCAGTAGATAGCGCTATTTATGCAATAGCGAAAATCAGACCTGAAAAAAAATCAGGCCTGTACGGGACTCGAACCACTGACCTCTGCGGACACTAGTGCAGCGCTCTACCAATTGAGCTAACAAGCCAACTGGAAGCAGGCCGTTGAGTTGATTCGCAATAAACCCATGAAAGTGATAAATGAGATAGAATAAATATATGAAAATCATATATTTTGAACTGCGGTATTAGATACGTATGATGCAAGATCCTCGCAGTAGATAGCGCTATTTATGCAATAGCGAAAATCAGACCTGAAAAAAAAAAGAAAAAAAAATCAGGCCTGTACGGGACTCGAACGACTGACCTCTGCGATACTAGTGCAGCGCTCTACCAATTGAGCTAACAAGCCAACTGGGAGCAGGCCGTTAAGTTGATTTGTAATAAACCCGTGAAAGTGATAAATGAGATAGAATAAATATATGAAGTTCATATACTTTGAACTGCGGTATTAGATACGTATGATGCACGATCCTCGCAGTAGATAGCGCTATTTTTACAATAGCGAAAATCAGACCTGAAAAAAAAAAAAAAAAAACCAGGCCTGTACGGGACTCGAACCACTGACCTCTGCGATACTAGTGTAGCGCTCTACCAATTGAGCTAACAAGCCAACTGGGAGCAGGCCGTTAAGTTGATTTGTAATAAATCCATGAAAGTGATAAATGAGATCAAATAAATATATGAAGTTCATATATTTTGAACTGCGGTATTAGATACGTATGATGCACGATCCTCGCAGTAGATAGCGCTATTTATGCAATAGTGAAAATCAGACCTGAAAAAAAAAAAAAATCAGGCCTGTACGGGACTCGAACCACTGACCTCTGCGATACTAGTGCAGCGCTCTACCAATTGAACTAACAAGGCAACTGGGAGCAGGCCGTTAAGTTGATTCGTAATAAACCCGTGAAAGTGATAAATGAGATAGAATAAATATATGAAGTTCATATATTTTGAACTGCGGTATTAGATACGTATGATGCACGATCCTCGCAGTAGATAGCGCTATTTATGCAATAGCGAAAATCAGATCTGAAAAAAAATCAGGCCTGTACGGGACTCAAACCGTTGACCTCTGCGATACTGGTGCAGCGCTCTACCAATTGAGCTAACAAGCCAACTTTGAGCAGGCCGTTAAGTCGATTCGTAATTAACCCGTGAAAGTGATAAATGAGATAGAATGAATATATGAAGTTCATATATTTTGAACTGCGGTATTAAATACGTATGATGCACGATCCTCGCAGTACATAGCGCTATCTATGCAATAGCGAAAATCAGACCTGAAAAAAAAAAAAAAAAAAAAATCAGGCCTGTACGGGACTCGAACCACTGATAGAATAAATATATGAACTTCATATATTTATTCTGTCTCATTTATCACTTGCACGGGTTTATTACAAATCAACTTAACGGCCTACTCCCAGTTGGCTTGTTAGCTCAATTGGTAGAGCGCTGCACTAGTATCGCAGAGGTCAGTGGTTTGAGTCCCGTACAGGCCTGATTTTTTTTCAGGTCTGATTTTCGCTATTGCATAAATAGCTCTATCTGCTGCGAGGATCGTGCATCATACGTATCTAATACCGCAGTTCAAAATATATGAACTTCATATATTTATTCTATCTCATTTATCGTGCATCATACGTATCTAATACCGCAGTTCAAAATATATGAACTTCATATATTTATTCTATCTCATTTATCACTTTCATGGTTTTATTACGAATCAACTTAACGGCCTGCTCCCAGTTGGCTTGTTAGCTCAATTGGTAGAGCGCTGCACTAGTATCGCAGAGGTCAGTGGTTCGAGTCCCGTACAGGCCTGATTTTTTTTTTTTTTTTCCAGGTCTGATTTTTGCTATTGCATAGATAGCGCTATCTACTGCGAGGATCGTGCATCACACGTATCTAATACCGCAGTTCAAAATATATGAACTTCATATATTTATTCTATCTCATTTATCACTTTCATGGGTTTATTACGAATCAACTTAACGGCCTGCTCCCAGTTGGCTTGTTAGCTCAATTGGTAGAGCACTGCACTAGTATCGCAGAGGTCAGTGGTTCGAGTCCCGTACAGGCCTGATTAATTAACTTTTTTTTTTCCAGGTCTGATTTCCGCTATTGCATAAATAGCGCTATCTACTGCGAGGATAGTGCATCATACGTATCTAATACCGCAGTTCAAAATATATGAACTTCATATATTTATTCTATCTCATTTATCACTTTCATGGGTTTATTACGAATCAACTTAACGGCCTGCTCCCAGTTGGCTTGTTAGCTCAATTGGTAGAGCACTGCACTAGTATCGCAGAGGTCACTGGTTCGAGTCCCGTACAGGCCTGATTAACTTTTTTTTTTTTTTTTCCAGGTCTGATTTCCGCTATTGCATAAATAGCGCTATCTACTGCGAGGATAGTGCATCATACGTATCTAATACCGCAGTTCAAAATATATGAACTTCATATATTTATTCTATCTCATTTATCACTTTCATGGGTTTATTACGAATCAACTTAACGGCCTGCTCCCAGTTGGCTTGTTAGCTCAATTGGTAGAGCACTGCACTAGTATCGCAGAGGTCACTGGTTCGAGTCCCGTACAGGCCTGATTAACTTTTTTTTTTTTTTTTCCAGGTCTGATTTCCGCTATTGCATAAATAGCGCTATCTACTGCGAGGATCGTGCATCATACGTATCTAATACCGCAGTTCAAAGTATATGAACTTCATATATTTATTCTATCTCATTTATCATTTTAATGGGTTTATTACGAATCAACTTAACGGCCTGCTCCCAGTTGGCTTGTTAGCTCAATTGGTAGAGCGCTGCACTAGTATCGCAGAGGTCAGTCGTTCGAGTCCCGTACAGGCCTGATTTTTTTTTTTTTTTTTTTCAGGTCTGATTTTCGCTATTGCATAAATAGCGCTATCTACTGCGAGGATCGTGCATCATACGTATTTAATACCGCAGTTCAAAATATATGAACTTCATATATTTATTCTATCTCAAAGACCAGATTCTGCAGAGTTGCGAAATGTGACGTACTCAAGAAACGTACGTTTCATTGTTCGTCGAGAAGTATTGCTTTACTTCACGGTAGCTAATGACAGTCATGTTTCACGTCTTGTTTTGAGACGCTTACAGAAGAAATTTTTGGAAAAGAAGAATAACAACGGTTCAAGTCACGTTTCGCGAAAAAAGCCAGTCATTTCGCAATTTCCATGAAGAAAAGGCGATTCAACGTTCACGGCGATATGACCAAATCACGTTTAAAACCAGCCAAAGGGCCCTTCACGATCACGAGAAAACCCTTTTCCCCCACAAAAATAACAGTAATTGATTATTAGTAGTAATACTATTAACATTATTAAATATGAGCTCTTAACCATTAATTGTTGTGTATTACCCACACCCACACCCATACCCACGACTTGTACCCACGACTTGTACCCACGACCCACGACCAATAGTCAAACTCGAAACGCTCATGTCAATGATGGTTGCCATATCATATTCAGCAAGCCTGAGTGGAATAATCAAATTGTTTGAATAAAACACACAAAGAAATAACTCTGCCAACTAGATATCATATGGTTTGACAACGGCCGGTAGAAAATTCGCTTGTTGCAAATGTTATCTCGACATGTAAATAAATCATGTTAGGCATTTAGCAAATATAAAACTGCTTAATTTTCCGTTGCATTCCTACAAATATTTTCAATCCGAATTGAGTGGCTTTTTTGATGGATATAAGAGTCACATTTTCTATTACTTCTGTTATTTCTTTAGTTGTAACCTCAAGGAGCAAACCGACTTTTTTTCCGCCACTGCTTCGTGGATATCTACGCAACCAATCGGCAGAATAACGGAAAAGCCTGACACGCTTGTGTTGATTGATGCCTTGCAAATAAGGCTGAACAACCATTTTGTTCCCTCGGCTGCGGGATCCGATGCCCGCTAAATTCAACAGAAGGACCCTCGTTCTTTTCACGCCTTAAAGGCTCCTGATACTCCCTAGATAAAAAAGAATCGCCTCAATTACATTTTTATTGTAAACTGCATTCATTAGCCTTTTTTTTTATGTTTAGTTTGTTAGGGGTTTCTTAAAAGTAGCTCACCAGTACTCAGTAATTTTTTTCCCGGAGGACAGCCGCGAAGGTGGGAAGTAACCTTAACTGCCAGAAGTTCGAGTGCAAAACAACAAAGTAGCAAGCGCTAGCATACACAGTGAGCTAGCATACACCATCAGTACACGGTGAAAAACGAAAGATTCGCGTCAGGGGAATTATTACTTCATTATGTTTTTTTTTTTCCAAGCAGCAGATCTCTTACTTTTGACGGCTCACGTAGCCTTTTGCAACGATTAACGCTCTGACGACTGACACCATTTGAAAAAGATTCCCTAATTCTGACTCGAGTACTATTTATCCACTATCCCTTCGCTCTTCCTATCGACTGAAACTTGTGAAACGTCACTGAAAACGAGTGGATATAACGCTTAAGGAGTAGTCTTTATGATGATCATGCATCACTATAATTTGCGCTCCAAACAACACTCCTATGTATAACCATAATTAGTAGACTATGGTATAACTCTAGAGATTTTCAGTAAAACAGATTAGAGACAAAATACAAAGCCAAATTCGTGTATTTCTTGATCCTCAAGAAATAATGGTCATGTTTGGGTCTGTGTAGTGACTCTAATTTTTTCAAAGAATTGCCCTGGAGCAACACAAAAAGTGGTTTTTGTTTTGGCTTTCGTAGTGAAAGGCAGATCGTTTGATCGGAAGAACTAAGTCCTTCTTGTTCGTATATTAGATCCTAGTAAAAGTGTTTTAGCGCGTTTTCTGATAACAGGTGTTTGATCGTCTAACATCAGTTCGTGGTACCTTCTGGTAAACGTGGTCCCACCCACCAGCTTTTTCCCCATGTATACGGTCCAATCATAAAAAAGGCTAACTCTAAGGTCACGGTAGAAGCAAGATCAAAATGAATTCCAGCAATAAATAAAGCACTTTTTAACCCTATCCCAATCCAAGCACAGCAAAAAAAAAACACAGGCTATGCATAAAAGTTATAATGAGGATTTGGTTTTGTTTCAAGGCACTTCTTTCCTTTTTTTTTCAAAGTAAATAAGTTGTATCCCTGAGTCCAAATCAGGAGCACTACGTGGTTCAGAATATCTTAAATTTAAAAAAATATAGGAGTACAATTAGTTCAAATCTCCTAAAGAGGAAGGTATCTTTGATCAAATGATGGATCATGTAACCCTCTAAGAAGTCGACCTGAATCTACTTTTTTATCTATTTGCACCCCAGTCGAGAGAGTCATGCCTAAGTGCACTTAAGAATCAATGCTGATAAAAAAAACTGCCGATAGTCTAAGCAAACGAACTATTTTAATAACTATGTCTAGTAGTTCATGATGTCCGTCGGCGTGACAATGCCCATTTTAGAAGTGGTTAACAAAATTGCTAATTATTGTCAGACAAACTTCAAGCCCGACCGCTATATGTTTCTTAAAGTTATTCCACCTTGAGGCGATTTCACGATTTAATGACACGTATCTTGATCCATTTTCATAGGAATTTGCACAATTTGGTGTGGAAAACGACAGAGCAATAAGCGGCGTCATAATCGGCGAAAACGTGAGTTTGGTTTATCTTTCTTATTAGAATGCAGTGATAGATAACCTTTATTCATACACGATATTATTTTAAGCTACAAGCTTGGGGGGTCGTGTAAAGAAAAAGGAAAATTACACGTTATGTAAAAATAACTTGAGTAAAAAAATTGACAATGATATATATTTTACTTCTAGGTAAAAACAAAATCGGTATGTGTAAAGTGAGCAGTAGAAGCGGAAAGTAGGTCAAATTTGAATTCTTTAAAGTATTCACTGGTGAGTAGGTGTTTTTTTCAGAGTATTGATTGAGCGTCCAACTTCTTGTTCATTGTGGCAAACAAAGTTCCATAACACAGCGCCGCGATATTCAAGTGAATCTTTCATGTGTCTTGTTTGGAATCTGGGTTCTGTTGAAAAGTCGTGTCCCATAAGAGAGTAACCATTTGATGGACTTAACTGTCGTTTTTAGACAGGGATCGGCTTTCGTATTGGTGCACGGAGTTATTTCACGCTAGATTTTGTTAAGGCTATCGGCTGACATTGTTATTTGGCAGAAACGTTTTTTGAGCCAACGTGGAAGGTTGATTCTATGTTGAGTAGCCTGCTGCCGCAAGTAAACAAGCATTCTTAAAATAACAACGGGGCACTTCTTCAAACCTTTGCATTCATTATTCAAGATATTCCAAATTTGATGAAAGACTTATAAATTTTCTAGGAACGCGTTTACGATTTACGATTAAAAGTGTTGCATAACTATTATGTTTACTTATTGTATAGTGACAAATATAGCTGGTTTGCTACAGAGCATCGGCAACTTTTGAAAAATCGAGAAAACGTTTTTAAGTTAACTAAGGCTTAAACCACGCTAGAGTATGCAAATAGCAGATAAAAATAATCAACTTCCTCTGAAATGCTCTCCTATTGAATACCCCATTGGGTATGGTGCTGTAGAAACGTACATTTCTACAATAAGTATTATCAATAATATTATAATTGCCTCTGTGAATCTTTCATTTTGATCCATCAGTTTGTCAGCCAGTCATTTTAAAGGGATAGCACGGTCAAGGAAAAGTTCTGAATCAGCTCAATCAAAAGACTTTTTCCTCAGGAGTTCGAAAATAACCGCAATTTTGTCCAGTTTACCTTGCATTAGCGACAGGAGTGTTTTGAAGTTGCCCGTATTTACAACTTTCGTGGTAAAAGCTTAAAGCAAAAATTTCATTCTTAGCAATTTACTTCTACCTTTTTGTCTGCATTCATTTTGGAAACTAAATGTTTCTAATCGATTTTTTTGGTGTTCACGCTCACGAAAAATGATCTTTAGGTCTATCATTCCTAACTTGTTGCATGCCAACTGGGGCTGTTCTTTAGGTCCAAATGTTCAGTTTTACACCGAAGTTGGCATCCTGAAGCTGCAAACATAATTCGTTTCATTCCGAAGTAGCAGTGTGGGCTAAAGTTCAGAATACCCGGCCACATTATTTCCATGTCATTGAATAAGAATAGCGTCTATTGTGTTATGCCTCATTCTTCAAAGCCTCCCAACATATGTAAAAGATGTGGACGGGTATTCTGAAGTTGCTCCGCAGTGTGAAATAAATCCGTCGCGGGAACTACGGTCGTCCTTGTTAAAAGTGCGACCAGCATCTAGTTTCATACTCAAGTCTTAAGAATGAAAAAAATGATTAGTTGCTCTTGACTGTTTGTGACGAATCCGCGCCACAAAGGTGGGCGCCCTCCAACAGACACAAAACAAGAAACGTAAACAATCCCGAGAAGACACGCCACAAAACAGTTAAACGTAGGCCTAGAAATATTTATTTCTCTAATTAAGACAATATGGTAATTAACAATTACAAACGACAAAAAAAAAAAAAATTAACTAAATTATTTACTCTAATTACAATAATACGATAAACTGCTAAATTATTTACCTAAGTTACTTTACAAGAATTTACAAGAACGTAATGATTTAAAACTAGAATGCGCTAACTATATTTACAAGAGTATTATCAAGATAAAAAGGTAGGGTTTTCTTTTTTCAGTTCAGTTCGGTTAGGTTTCAACTTACGCCCACGTCCGTGTTCTTGTCTCGTCCACAACTCACCACGCTCCACCAACAAACGATGCCCTGCCAAACCAAACTCCCGTTTCTCTAACCAGGTTCCTGTCTCACCAGTTCTCAACTTTGCTCGTTTCAGATACAATGAAATATATGAAGTTCATATATTTTGAACTGCGGTATTAGATACGTATGATGCACGATCCTCGCAGTAGATAGCGCTATTTAAGCAATAGCGAAAATCAGACCTGAAAAAAATCAGGCCTGTACGGGATTCGAACCACTGACCTCTGCGATACTAGTGCAGCGCTCTACCAATTGAGCTAACAAGCCAACTGGGAGCAGGCCGTTAAGTTGATTCGTAATAAACCCGTGAAAGTGATAAATCATATACAATGAAATATATGAAGTTCATATATTTTAAACTGCGGTATTAGATACGTATGATGGTCTGATTTTCGCTATTGCTTAAATAGCGCTATCTACTGCGAGGATCGTGCATCATACGTATTTGCTCGTTTCCTTCGTTTCAACTTTGCTCGTCTCCTTCGTTTCCACTTTGAAAGTTTCCTTCGTTTCAACTTTGAAAGTTTCCTTCGTTTCAACTTTGCTTCGTCTTCTGAAAACTTTGCCGTTTTCAACTTTTTACTTCTCGTAACTTGGCTCGCTCAGACTTGTTGTTGAATCAGTTACTATCTCTTCTTCCTTTAGCTCACAGTCTGGTAGATTCTTCGTACACCCGTTCCCTAGAAAAGGATTTTCTACCGTGAAGTGGAACGATTTTCCTGAATGAATTTGTCAGAAATGATATTGTGCCGAATCTCCGTTACCTCAAATATTTCCACACTCTTCGCTCGTAACTCACAAACCTTCACCTCACTTCTTCGTAACCGTGCCCAATTCCTTCATTATATACGGGCTCGTCAAAATACGGCACAACTCGTAAAGATACTCAGCGATACTACACAGCAAAACGTCTAATAAGATATATATATTCCATGGTATACGATTAAAGTATTGCATAACTAGTGGGTTTGCTTCAGAGTATCGGGAACTTTTTGACAATTATTCGAGAAAACGTTTTTAAATGAGCTAAGGCGTAAACCACGCTAGAGTATGCAAATAGCAGATAGAAATAATCAACTTCCCTTTGAAATGCTTTCCTACTGAAATTGTCGAGCATCACGGAAAACCATTGGGTATGGCGCTCCAGAAACGTACATTACTACAATTAGTATTATTAAATTTGTTATAATTGCCTCTGGGAATCTTTTATTTTGATCCTTGTTTTTATTTTTTAGTGTTGCACGATGATTGACGCGTCTCGCACCGGTTTGGTAATGTTCGGTTTGGGTCGTACAGGTCAAATTCATGCAACCAACCTCGTAAGAAACCCAAGAGCTAGCTTGAAATGGATCGTGGAAATTGACGAAGACAAAGCTAGGAAATTTGCTGCCGCAAATTTCACGGATACACAGGTCATTCCGCCATCGGAAATGGAGAAAGCGTTACTTGATCCAACTGTTGATGCTGCAGTGATAACCACTCCTACTGCTCTGCACGAAGAGACCATCTTGCGCTGCTTACAGGCGGGAAAAGCGGTCTTCTGTGAGAAGCCGATTGCAAGCGCTGCGGAAGCCATAGGTAAGAGTCCCACTAACATGTTATTTTTAACAAGATTTTATAGATCACTGAATGGATAGGAAGACTTTTCGAATTTTAAGTTAGTGGCACTCAAAGTGAAAATTCCGGCTGTGTTTTTCACATCAGACCACTGCACTGGCATTCCGTTGTGTGAACGAAAGGGTCATGACGCGTGCTCCTTTTTGTGTATTTGTTTTTCACACGGCTATTTTCTATCCACGGGATAATGGGAAATTGTGCTTCTTTATTTTTAAAAGATCATGTAAAAGAACAAGCAGGCTCCTAATGAGCTGCTAAGAACCACCGCATATCTCAGTAATGGTTGTCACATAGTATAAGTTTACTCTTCCCGTTGCTTGATCAGAAAAGAGTATTATTGGTGGTGATTGGCATAGATAAGTCACTAATGTCTGACTGTTGTGTCGGTTGAGTTCCTTCCTTGAGTTCCTCCCTCTCAATTAAACAAGTTTAAAACGGACTAGTCAGAAGAGTACAGTATCTAACCGATGGACTGACCAACTAGCTGTTGAGCTAACTGTTGACTGACTGACTGACTGACTGACTAACTGACTGACTGACTGACTGAC
>NC_142519.1:57806612-57871612 GCF_964205215.1 Stylophora pistillata
TTTCTTCTATGTTTAAGATAAAAGAGTAATCTGGGATGAGGTACACTACGTGACTTATTTACTAAATGAAACAACTTTGAGAGTAAATCAGGCCAGTCAGTAATGAAGGACACTTACTTGATCCCAGTTCTTTCACGTTGTCCAGAACTGCTTTTGCGGCATCGTCAGCCCGTTTTATGACTGGTGCTGTTATATTAACCGGTAAATCTATAACACAATAATGACAGGTTTTAAAGGTAATTACAGTTTATCCAGAAGATGATTTCTCTTTTAGTGATGCACACTGTTTCTCTTACTGGTTCATAACAAGATTTCGCTCTTGGAAGATCACAGTCCATGTTTATCGGTATTCAATTCATGCAGTATAAATCAGATGTCACTTGGAACAACTTACAATTCAGTTCCTGGGTTATAAGACCGATCGTAAAATTCATATTTTCTCCAGTTACTTCAGATACTTCCTAGATAGAAAACATATAAAATGTCACATATCAGCATAATAAAGCTCTATGAAATTATCCTATAAGTTAAACTGTGTCACTTTCGCTTTCTCTCAATTCCGATTTTAACTCTGAAGATGACCTGTCATGCTGGTTTGATTGGTTTAACGAACTGAAAAAATTAACCTCCTAAACTACTAACGTCATTTTTAAGCCATGCGCAGTTTTAGCTCACGGTACGACGATCCCACTTGCTATATTTGCTGCAACAGAGTTATGAGCCGATGACCCTCCTCCGTTGGGCCAATGAACTGGCAGGAAATTCAATGATGTTAATTACCAACTCAGTCAGATTCTCATTGCAGATGGTTCGCTTTTTTTCGTATCCAAAGTTTGATCAGTTTTTTTTTTTTATCTCGGTCCTGTTGATTTTAGAGACTAGCCATTATTTATCGCCTAGAGGTAAGAAAAATGTATAAGGAACGAAATATAAGAAAAATATCGTTTTTCTCTTTTCAGGAGTATCAATAAATGGTAGTAACTGTCGCGAATACCTAACAAAAGGTCACAAAAGGCTTAAAGATTATCTATTATGATATAAGGAATCGAAAAAAGGAGGCAAATGATCTGTAGCCTAGATTATAAGACTAAAATGTGAAAAATCCTCCATTCCATAATTTTTAACGAAGTACAAGCCTTTAGTGTCGGAATTACAAGTATAAGAGAATTTTAAGCCTACATTTAACGTATTCTCTTTGTATATCGCGATATCCACAATGGAGGCCATAAATAGAGAATCCAAAGCCGGGGCTGCATTTTCAGTCCTGTCGTTAATCAGACTGATTGAAAAAGCAGCGATCCTGAAAAAAAATTAAGATTGCAGTTATCAGCGTGCCTCAGTTGCGTTTTCCAATGAGAAACCTTTAATATGGTCGCTTAGCAGACGTGGAACTTACATAATCATAGCCGTGCAAATGGAAATCGCCGCTGTGAACATTTGCCGACGTTTCTTTGGATTCGATTCCAGATCCTCCTCAATCCGCGCACCGCCGCATTGTCCCTTGCACCGAAAGCAGCCAAATGTGATACCGACCAGCGGTATTACAAAGGCACTTATGAGCGAGACAGATGTCAGAAGTGTCAAAGGAGGATTCTCAGTAATTGCCTGAAGAGAAAGAAAAGCAAAAATAAATGATCTTGAGTACAGATAACTCTCACACTTTTCGAATTTCTTCAACAATTTAATTTTTCGATTCTTACTAAAAGGATTTGTATAGATTTGGTAGTTTTTACCTTTTTCGCGATGTCCCCAGCGGTAAATTTATTAATCCCTTGGAGAGTTCGCAGTCCATCTTTAATGGCATCTGTAAAATATAATACGGAAGAACTGTAGATTGCTGCAGATGGTTGTGAGAATTCTTACGTTTTCTAAGCTGACATGCGTAGCATGGTCGGACAGTTATATATTCTTTGAGCTCATTTACTGAAAATTTGAATCGAGTCATTTTATTTTAAAACCAGATCTCAAAGTTCATGAAATACGCTGGCAGGAGTAAAGCTATCTGAAGATTTGATTATGTCCATTCACCGGGCTATGGAGGACAGCAAAGAAGCTCTTTCGTATCACAATTTGAATAAATCTAGTAAAGAACTGGAGGTTGCTAGATTCAATTTGATTTAAAATTTAAGAAATCTCCTGTTGTTCGAAATTGAAGCATTCTGATCGTGCGAGATGAAGAATATAGGGGCTGTGTGTAAGGACTGAATCAACCTCAACCACATCGGCTCAGGGGCCCGTTTCTCGAAAGTCCCAGTAACTTAACGGGCCCGTAAAGTTGTTCTGTTTTCATTCAAGATGTGGATTTAAAACGTTTTGAAAATGATACAACAAAACTATTAGCTAAAGAAACAAAAAGGACTGGTTTGGGTTCCCGAACTTGCTTTCTTATCCTTTAAAATTTTGATTTTAAAATATGGCTTCGGGTCCGTTATTTTACCGGGACTTTCGAGAAACGGACCCCAGATTTAATTAGTTCAATTAGCAAATAAAAGTTGTGTTAATTGAAAGTCTGGATAATGTATTTAGACCTTTATGAAATTTTATCGAATTTCGCAAAGGGGGCTAAAAACTCAGTGATTAGCATTTATGAAAAGAAAGAGCTTTGATTGTATTTGTTTTCGGCCACGTATGTTTAAAAGTACGATAAACTCGCCATCATACAATAGAACATCTCTCCAGATACCTGAGCCAAATTGCAGGTACCGAAAATTGCACAATGGTTACCCTGCACTGCCCCTGTTGTAAACATCGCCGTAAGTCGCAGGTTTCCTTACAAACTTAACTTCTGATCTTTTAAGGGTGGCTTTGCAGGTTAAAGAAAAGTCAATGATTTTGACAATGAAGAAACTGAGAGAGTAATACACGGCCTATGTTTTTTGAGTGCTAAAAAGGATGGGGAAGCTTTGTTTCCAGTCTTGAAAATTAAGAAAAATAGAAAGTAACAGGGTCATTTCATTCGTCAACAGTGGATTTCGAAAAATAGCAGGCGCTAAATTATTGAAGAAAGTAGAATATATAACAAAGTAAAGCTCTAAAAATATCTCACTATTTTCCGTTTTAAATGGAAATTTTAGTAATATTTTTGCGCCAGACTTTCTATATTAAACCAAGAGAATGGAAAGTGGCTAAATGTTTAGAAAAGTTTAAAGACTTTCCTGAGTGAATAAGATAAAAATGATTTTGATAAATTGTAATTACACTTGAAATCTCGCCAGAAAAAAAATCTTAAAATAACAATGCCTTTCTTCCTCTCCTTGGTCTCCTAATTTTGCAAAGCTTAGATATTAATTTCCTGATATAAAGAAAAGTGCCAGGCGATTTACAAACTTGAAAGATAAAGCGCGTTTAAAATGGTTATGGTTTAATACACATGAGTGACTCTGTCACGAATTTGAATGCTGCTTTACACAGGCTATTGCACACGGAAATATCTTTACCTCGCCAATTTTTACCTTCAAATGGCTCCCCAAACCGCGAAAAAGTTCCCTCGGAATCACTAACAGAGCCAATTTAAGGCATAATTTCCATTTGTCGCGCTAATGACTTCATGAAATCTCTTACCGTACGGAGGAGAAGAATTCAATGATAAAACCACAGCTTCAGCGACCGAATCATAACTGGACAGGAACCAATCGCTCTTGGTTCTCCCCAGTGTGTAGTTACTTCCTTTACGCAATGGAGAAAAAACGATGTGATCCCCTTGTAGGGTTCCTTTTCCCTCTATACCCGTGCAGCAGACAATACAAAGTATTGCCAAGAGCAGTGTAACATTACCCTCCATGAGAAAGGAGGCCATTTCACCAAATCTCGGTTTTGTATTACATTTGTGGTGTGTCTTCCCTTAAACGATTTCGCGTATAAAGAGAAATTGATAAAAAGAAGGAAACGGCTGACGGGCGCCGCATTGTAGCTGCAATCAAAACAAACCGTTGGCATTTTACACTATTCAAGAGTACGTCGACAATCACTCGTGACGTCACGTTGACGACCAGACTGTGCGCACGCACGGATGGCTTCTGTCTGGCACCAGAACTTGCAAACAGCCATTCTCGATCCCAGAGTCCTCGTTTCTTTTGAACACAAGAGGCCCTGGAGACGAGAATAACCATCAACTCCCACATCAAAGACAGCGTTGAACTTGACAGCATTTAAGTGGATTTATACGCATGTGCATGGCCGATCCAACTCTTTTCCATTAAAATAGCTTTCCTAATTTTCAATTCCTGTTTCAATCGACCGTTTGCTTCAGCGAACTTCTGCAGCAAAAGGTTGGAATTTGGCTGATTTAGGATCGTGCATCATACGTATCTACAACCGCAGTTGTAGATACGTATGATTTAGCATCGTGCATCATACGTATCTACAACCGCAGTTCAAAATATATGAATTTGATATATTCATTGTATTTGGCTGATTTAGTTGAGGGAAAATTTTTAAGGAAACGTATACGGATTTTCCGTAGAGGTTCGTGTTCTGCAGTAAAATTATTTCACGCACATTATTCTGCAGTGATAAAAAATGTTTGTTACTTGCCTGATCTTTTGAGTTGGTCGAGTCAAAGTATGAGAAGGCCTGGCCTCTACTCTCATTCCCAAATCCCTTTAAGTTGCAGACTCGAATGCCCCAGAAACCCGCTGCTTTTTATGCGAGAGGAAATTCGAGTACATCAGAACAGGAACATATCTAAACCGAAAAGCTACTCCAAACGACGCTCTAAGAAGAGATGAAATGATGAGGACTACGAAGAAGAAACTACCTTTTTATTAATGATACCAGCAACCATCGTCATCTTAGTTTCAAAATATAAAAAACTTGGATCAAAAGTGAATTAAAGAAAAACTACGGAGATTTGGAGAGACCAAAACGAAAACTCATCTTAAAATCGACTAAGACCAGAAAAAGTCATAGTCATATGGCCCCCCGCCGTGTGCGGTTTTGGAAACGATGTTTCCACCTGCAACCAAATGTGACAAATTATTCTCATATTTAAAAACTTTGCCAATGTTTTCATGATAGGAAAATCACGTACGTGCTGCATGGTTTCGCGCTGAGGTTGCCTACCAACTCAGTTGGTAGACAACTCTTCAAAGAATTCTCAGCGTCTCGATTTGATCTTCCGGTGAAAACTAGTAAATTCAGCCTGCGCGTTCGCGACTGGAAAGATTTGATAAAGAACATGATAATAGTCCAACTGATTGGGCCTCTGGTTCCTACACATGAGTTTTTACATAAGAAATTAAACAAATAGATAATAAGCTCGATATTTCTATCGTGTCATGGATGGTGAGAGTTAACACGAGTCAGCCATCTCGCAGAGAAATCAAGAGGGAGTAATCTAATTGTTTTAGCATCAATCAATCAATCAATGTATTTAACGTGGTCCCTACGCTTGGTTAAAAAGCTATTTCACAGGTACGCTAGGAAAAAAAAAAAGAAGTAGGAAAAAATGAAAACAAATAAAAGCTTTTTGAAAGTTTATAAATGTAAGATAAGTTAAGATTAAAAACTAACTAATATTACAATATAAAAATTCAACCAGTTTCGTCAGACTACGTTTAAGATATATAAAAATATGAAAATTATAAACACGGTAAAAATTGAATATGAATAGAGGCACGTCGCACTCAGTCCTGTGAGATCTAACGTTTTTAAGCTGTTTTTAAAAGCAGTGTTTGTATTTATCTACTGGTCATTCAAAACTTAATGCCAAGTACAGCTTCAAGTTTATATTTTAGTATTTTACAGCTACACTCACTACCCCCTGTTCATTATCTATCAAGGAATAGAGAGAGTAGAATGGTAAGCAAGTGGCGTAGCAAATCAGATTATATTAATTATTTGAGATGGACCGCTTGCAGATTTATCCTGATAAACAAAGATATACAAATCGTTTTCATCGGCTGCCATGATCTCTGCCACACACGCCCCAACTCGTTCCAATAACACAGGATTAAAAAGATCATATTTATCTAGCCTAATCACTTTCTGGTTGTGTTGCAACACTTTTTCTTCACAGTATTCTAGTCGTTACTAAAGATCGAATCTAGGCGAGAATTGAAATCTGACGGTTGCGGAGGAACTCCTGTAATTTCTCGTAATATTTCAATCACAGGAACATTTTCAAATTATTATTTTTCCCTCTTCGTCTCTTTGCAGATTTCGAATCGAGGATTGCGAGAAAGATTACGCACTGAGCTATATAAGTTTTGGTCTTAATCTTTCAGAATCAAAGCCGCTGAGTGCAAGAAATTTAATCGAATCGATATCCAAAGCTGTCAACAGAAAATGCAAAACGTGTTGTAATTTATTCCATTTTCTACATCTGCGATACCATTGCTGTCCATCGCTTTTATCCTCAGCCAATTGCTGAAGTGAAACCTATATCAATATTTAAATTCAAAACTCGGTAAGGCTTGCGTTTTAACTGGATAAACAAAAGAGAATTGGTCGAGTTTCTATGTAGAACCGTACATTATTTGTAAGAATATTTATTCGTTTTACATTTGGCACGGAAGTTGGCCCTCTACTGATAAACCGTCTGAAAGCTGCAAACGTTAGAATATTTGGGCATATATTTTCAGGGAGGTATCGCTCATGGTAAGTTCGTCAGTTAGGGTCGCTCTTGCAGTTTGAGAGAATAGATATTAGATTTTTTAAAAGGATATTTTAAGGGGAGTACAATGAAGCAAACTTCGGAATTATTAGGCGCGTCAATAATGCATAAACTTAATCTATGGGCAATACTCCTTTCTAAACACAAGAAAACCTTTTTTCAGATGTTTAGAACTTAATAATTAAACAAGCTCCTTCGAATATATTTGTTTATCGAAGCAGCCATTATGAACTTTGAAATGGATCGAGAAAAAAAAAATCATCGTGATCAGGCCCTTTTATCAAGCTCCAGCATAGCGTACATTTTATGTTTTATATTTAGATAGCTACTGTACCATATAGGTCTGGCAGTCGGAAAACCGTTTCTCCGAAGGTGATTTCAATGTTTTTATTACATGCAGCTTCTGAGAAGACCCTTTCGAAAGTTCAGTGCACTCTGAAACCAAGGAGATTATATGACGTTTTTCAGTATTACATCAGTATCTGAAAAGACCCTTTCGAAAGTTCAGTGCATTCTGAAACCAACGAGTTTAAACGATTTTGTCGCCTAATTGCGCGATTTTCTACAGGTTTAATTATACAGGCAGTTGTCGCGTTTGACGATTTTGTATTTCGGTTACCTCACATTGGCAATAATTTGTGGGCTTCTATTTGTGGGTTTCTGTTTAAAAATTCGTTAACTAAAAAAATCACTCGAATAGTTTTCTATAACTAGTGCTGTAGCATTTTCATTTGCGCACACGTAATTTTGAAAACTATTCAGTTATGCTAAATGTCTCATAAATATTCTGGCAGACATCACGAGAATTAATTCTGGGAAATTGCCTCCTTTTATTTCAGAAAATTTTTTGTTTTCGTTGTGAATACTTCAAGTTGCTTTTAATAATTCTGACAACCGTTCTAGTCATATGTCTCGGGGATTTTGTCAGTCAGATATCGCGAGGACCATTTTTCGGAAATGGCTTTTTTTAAAGATGTTTTCAGTCTCCTAGCGACGGTAAATACAACAATTCCCGTGTTCGACCAACGTTCTTGCATCCTCGAAGAAAGATTAACTTTCTACCCGAGAAATTAAGATTAAAAAGATTAATATGGAAATTAAAGAAAAATTTTACCGAAAATCGGCTTTATATGTTGCGCTGATCACAGAAGTTTGGTTTTGGGTTTGGTTAAAGCTGGTGAAAACCTGAGAAAATCCGCCGGTATTCAAACGTCTAATCCCACTTAGATTTATCTCGGCACAGGGAGTGCTCAGATTTCGCTGAGTCTTTCATAGAAAAATTGTCTGTTTTTGTTTTGTTTTGTTTTGTTTTGTTTTTTTCCAATTCTTTTTCGTGAAAGACAGGTTTTTTTAGTACTTGAGCCACATATGCGACTATAGATAAATGAATTTCGAAACCGTCGGTGCGGAACCCAGAGTTTTACTATAGGAATTGGGAACATGCAGTCACAGACAGATCTGGAAGGTAATTTGCTAAGGTCAGATTTCGTCAACTTCCGGAAAAGGAAATCATCCCTTTGTTAGTGGCAATGTTTTTGTGTCACACTGGACAAAGGGATATCGCAATTGGTTCACGCAAATAAGACCTGCATACAAGTTTACATAAACCACAAGCCGGTCCCCGCATTTCGGCCATTGCAGAAGTCAAAAGTGATGTTATTAGAAGATACAAGATGTAATTCTTCACATGATAAGTCTATGAAATGGTTTCGTCGCAAGCATATCAGAACTTAAGGAGGTTGATTCATGAAGCTTGGACTGATGTGATTTAAATGGTGAAACGTTCGACATTTTGAAATAGAGGTCGTTTACGAAATCTGGACGAAAGTGATGTAAATTTATCAACATAGTAAATAAAACCGATAAAATGGAGTAGTAAAGAAACAGTAAAACAAACAGTTTTGATCCTCGATAAAGAAAAAGTAGAAACTTCAAATAGTTTTACATTACTTTGATAGTCGAATCAAGAAAAAGAATTCGATAGCGTAATCCCGGCCTTAATGAGTCATCTTTTGAAAAAGAAGCTCCACCAAAAATGGTTTGAAAATTAATTGTTCAAAGAGGAAAGATTGAGAGACAAGATGAAATGCCCTTTCCTTCCCTTTTCTCGTCAATGCCTCCACCCCTAACGGATAATTCCTTTAACAGGTAAATTTTTAACGCGGAGAGAACTTTAAAATCTAATATTTTCTGTATTTTGTCAACATCCGAACCACGCGCGCTTTTACGGAATTTGACTGGCTAATATTGACCTCTGACGCAACATAATGTTGCGTCAGAGGTCATTGAATTACACCCCTCCTCTTTTTAATTTAAAATTCAAATTTATTGTAACAGTTATTGATAGCTATATCATCTTTCCTTTTAAACCTTACCTCGATTAATTTCCTTCGCTATTTTGGTAAGCAAAAATATACGGCAAAAATATTTTGTATTGGTTCTCTGAAATCAAATTATCAGATCTCTAAACTCGGTGGCCTCGTGGCAACCGTTTGAAGATGCCACCACCGCGCATGCACGAAAACTTAAATGTCCCGTATGGCAAGCCAAGCGACGGCCGCGCGTCGACCAGCAGTAACCTAAAGTTTGAATATTTACATTTATTATAGGGCTGTGTCTCATAAGGACTGGGAACTACCAGATTCACGAATTTGATTGGCTGAAATCAATATTGAAAGCGGTCGAGATTTTCCCATCTAGACTAGCATCTATACCGGTCTAGAAAAAAAAGGTACAAAGAATATGACTTGAACAATTGGCATACAAGACACAGCCATATAATAAACATCTTATTAACCGTGTTAGGTCGGTCTGTATGGGAGAATCTTGACCTCGGTCGCTGGTACAGACTTTACTGCGTTCGGTCTGTACTGGCGACCTCGGTCAAGATTCTCCCATACAGATCTCCCGCTCAGTTGATAAGAACTAAGTAATAATTATTGTATACAACATTCCGCAGAGGAATTTAATTGAATAGTGCAGAGGAGTTCATTGTTAGACGCGAGTCATCAAAGGCCCCTTTTCAGGCTGCGTGTTTTGGTGTCAATCATTTCCTTCCTCCTTTCCCAACATTTCGTGAACTTTGAGCCTCCATTTGATCATAGTTAATCGAGGGGATTAAAATTAATCTACTTTTGTCTTGTGATTTTGTCTTTTGACCTTTTTGCCCGCTGCTGTCGCCGATACTGTTTCACAAGAATTGTCTCAACTCTCATGAATGCAGAGCATTCAGTTTAAAAGGTAGAAAGTTCAGTGCCCTAAATGAACTCATTTGAGCGTGAGGTGAAATACATACAAAGTTCATCAAACCGCACCAAGCGTCGAGTATATGAATTTTTTGCGGCATTGTGTTCGTTTTCCCGTCGGTGATTCGTTCTCCCTAGTATCTAAGCATTATGTAACACTCCACAATAGTTTTGTATTTAGTTTAGGTGCGAGGGAAATAAACACCACCATTCCTAACCGCCCTCAAAAACGCGCAACTTAGTCACGATTAGCGTCCATTCGGTTTTTCACCACAAGGGTTTATCAGATGGCCACTGGCGGCATTCATTTTAACCAAAAGGAGAGTAAAGTGGCGAAGACCAGAACAATTTTAGATTCCGTTCGATAAGCAAAAAGTATTTGCCCTTAACGCAATGGTTTTCAAAAATGCCTATATCTGTGTTTGTTTTCCGTTTCCTCTTTATGACGTCACCAGGGGCAGTCCTACCCAAAAGTTATAACAAGAGATGTTTGATACTGCATAGTGTGTTTTTTTTATCACTTGCGTTGATTCATAGAAAGCAAGGGGTTTAGGAGGTAAGAAGGACTTCTATTGGGTTAAATAGATTCATCTATGTTCTCTGATACCGCTGAATAATGCCACAGGGTCGTGCCAAAATGGATCATTTCTATAATTGTCTCTGCCGAGTCATCCACCATAGCATTATGATTACACATATTATGAGTCACTCAAAGTCATGAGGAGCTTGAGATACGTTGCTTTAAAATTTGCGCGAAATGCAACTAAAAGCTCTATTTGTCGAGGGAATTATAGTTCAACTACATATGAGTGTACGTGCATTGATCATTAACTATAAGATATAATTTCGTTTAATTACTTGATGCGGGAAAGTAATCATGGGATGCAAAATATTTCGTTCCTGTTTACATCTCCTCTCTCGTCAACTATCAACGAAGAACCATGCTTGTCTGTAGACTTTTTTCCTTTTATTTTCAACAGTCTCAAAGGAATATTAAGAAAATCCAAAGATGTAGCTACAAAAATATACACCATTCGTAGATTTTCGAAAGTTTCGAAAGAATCAATGAATCAGAGGACGTGCAGGCGTAAATAAACACTGACGTCAACTGATTATCGTGGTCGCTCTAAGCAGGTAGCATGTGCTTGCTTGGTAGATTTGAACTTGACCTTGAACGAAGTAGTTGTTTATAACCAAGTTTCCCAGATATTCGTATGATAACGGTGCGTGCGTCAAAATCATTCCGTAGTTTGCTTAGCTCATACTTCCCGGACTTTCTATGGGATGTCACGCAATTAACCTCAATAGGTGAGCGTTGTGTGACATTATGTGTACAGTGAACTGTTTTCCATGCCCAATGCTCATCCGGAAAAAAAACATCAAATGATATTGACCCCGTATGATGCACGATCCTTCGCAGTAGGTAGCGCTATTTATGCAATAGCGAAAATCAGGCCTTAAAAAAATCAGGCCTGTACGGGATTCGAACCACTGACCTCTGCGATACTAGTGCAGCGCTCTACCAATTGAGCTAACAAGCCAACTGGGAGCAGGCCGTTAAGTTGATTCGTAATAAACCCGTGATGATAAATCAGATACAATGAATATATGAAGTTCATATATTTTGAACTGCGGTATTAAATACGTATGATGCACGATCCTTCGCAGTAGATAGCGCTATTTATGCAATAGCGAAAATCAGACCTGAAAAAAATCAGGCCTGTACGGGACTCGAACCACTGACCTCTGCGATACTAGTGCCCATGATATTGACCCCATAGTTCACATCAAGCGGCAAGTTTCTTGGAGGTATGATTAATTGATGAATTAATAAACTAATAAATGAACAAAAAACGAAAAATTGAAAGAATCCATGAATGGATGGAAGAAGGATGGGCAGGCGGATCGCGCAGATTGACTCATTTCAATCTGTTTAAATCACTCGACACATTTTTCCCAGTCACGTGCCTATGCGATATGCAGATGGACTTGAAGCATGCATTCTAGGGGAAAAATTGAGCTAAAAGCCTGCAAATTGATGATAATTTATAGAATGATTAAAGTGGAATTCAAATTTACAAGAAAGATTGATAGACCTCTGGTTAAGGGAGTGCATTTCTCGCAATATGGTCTAACAAAACTGGAGCCAATCCGAATTAGGGGTCATTAAGGAGAAATATACAGGGACGCCGTTAGAACTCAAAGTTTACACCGGAAGAAACCTTCGTAAAGCACAAGAATCAAGTGACCAAAGCGCGCTCTTTCTTAAACTGCATCTGATTCGTTGTTGAGAAGATCGTAGGAGTTTTCCCGCCAGAGAAATGTGGGCTTGTTTTCGACACTCAAGTAAATGTTACTCTTACAGCTGCTGAAAAAAAGTTAATCTTCATCTTTTTTAAAAAATCTCAATCGACGTTCTTGAAAGCCATTAATTTGTCGACGCAGAGTTCAGGTCTCAACTATTAATTAATTTGAGTGCTCTCGAGTGTGGAAAAAATAATGTAAATTGTAAAGCATGACACAGATTCATTTTTTTTATTTATTTATTTATTACAATTTAATGGCATTAATAGTAATACATAACAACAAAACTAATATAAATAGCCATACGGATAATCTGTAAAGGAGTCCAGGACCCCATAAAGAACAGATCACCAATGAATATCTACTAAAATAAGTTACAAAGTAAAGTATAAAATCAAAATAAAATCAATAGTTCAACAATAATAACTAATTTAATGCACGATCCAGTAAACATTTCTTGACTCCCCGCTTGAAAACATCAACACTTGCTGCCTTACGAGTATCGTAGGGCAAAAGATTCCAGGAGTCAACTATCCTGTGAAAAAAACTATATTTAAGTGGATTTGTTCTTGCATATTTCTTCTTAAGAGATAAATCATCGTATTTCCTAAATGAATAATGATCCGCGTTAGAATAAAAATCTACGTATGAATCGATATTGATGTTACTTATTCCATTGAGAGCTTTATATAAAAAAGTAACATCAGCTAGAAATCTCCTATTTTCTAGTGACATCAAATTTAGCTTCTTTAAACGAGTCTCATAATTGTCCTCAGTCTTTAAAATGAACTTGGTTGCTCTTCTTTGTACTTTTTCAACTTTTTCTATGTTCCTTTTGGTGTAGGGTGACCATACAGCAGAGCAGTATTCAACATTCGATCGAACTAACGCGCAGTAAAGAGTTCTCAGAGTCGTAGTATCATCCAGACCTCTACATGTCCTTTTAATTAGCCCTAACATTTTGTTTGCTTTCGACACAATAATATCAATGTGCGAGTTCCAGATAAAATTGTCAGTAGTTGTAACTCCCAAGTCTTTGAATTCTCTAACTTCTTCCAAGAGAGAATTGTCCAAGGAATAATTAGAGACTAAAGGTTGCCTTTTCTTTGTTAATCTCATAACTTTGCACTTTTTGACATTAAAAGCCATGGCATTGCGAATACTCCAATGATGAAGATTATCCAGGTCCCGTTGAAAACAGAATTGATCACTAACATCATCAATGACTCTTGAAGTTTTACAATCATCAGCAAAAAGCGCAATGGTATTTCCAGGGAGAACAACATCGGGCAAGTCATTCACAAAAACTACAAAAAATAGCGGCCCCAGAATGGAGCCCTGTGGGACACCGGACGGAACTTCTAACCAAGTGGAGGAGACGCCATCCAACACAGTTCTTTGCCAACGATTACTCAAGTAACTCTCACACCACTGTAGTAGGGAGCCAGAAATTCCGAAATTACAGAGCTTCCGCAGTAAGATTGAATGATTCACTCTGTCGAAAGCCTTGGAGAAGTCCAGGAAAGCAACATCCACCTGTCGTCCCTCATCCAAAGCTGTGACCCACTGATAATGAGTGAGAACCAATTGTGACCCACAAGATTTCCCCTTCACAAATCCATGCTGCCACTCAGATAAATAGGGCGAAATATGCGCGTAAACAGCAGTATGCACAAGACGCTCTAAACATTTAGCTGGAATAGGTAACAGGGAAATTGATCTGTAATTTTCCACGAATTCCTTACCATTGTTCTTATGTATAGGAGTGATGTTAGCGGATTTCCACAAGGTGGGCATGACTCCTGAGCTTAGGGATAAGTTAAACAAGTGCGACAAGGGAACCGACAATTCCTTCGCACAGATTTGTAGAATTCTTGATGGTATATTATCCACACCGGGTGATTTATTGATGTATTTTATTTGCTTTGAATTTTGTTAAAACACTTAACAGTCGGCAAGCAATCCTTGCAATCCTTGGAGATCATTTTTAGATATGCTACACATTCCTGTGCACTAGTTTGTTATTGACTTAGTTCAATTAAAAATCGCCTATAACAATACAAAAGTATTTAGAACAATATGATCATTGACCCTATTAGTGGGAT
Organism: Stylophora pistillata; assembly: GCF_964205215.1. Classification (NCBI taxonomy): domain Eukaryota; kingdom Metazoa; phylum Cnidaria; class Anthozoa; order Scleractinia; family Pocilloporidae; genus Stylophora; species Stylophora pistillata. The sequence goes on from NC_142519.1 coordinate 57,820,880, forward strand.
TCTGGGAAGCATGACTGTTTTGCGTTGGATAATTCGTGCAGACCTTTGTTAGACTTAGACGTCTGTGGCGTGTGCTCATTTCTCGTCAATGCAGTGGATTTCTCGCAGTATTCAGGTATGCTTTGAGAGTCAAGATTCTTGCTCATTGTATTGACGTTATCTTGTCGCTTTGACCTCAAACGCTACGCACGCTGACTTCACTGGAAGCCACGGAGCCCTCTGGCTGCTTTTGCTGCCGGGTGAAATCTAAATGGCGATTCAGTGCATTTTTCAATCCCTGAGGTCATCCCCTCGCCGCTATTTTCAGTTCTTTGTACATGTTTCATCGCCAAAAATGCCTGCTCTTCAAGAGTTTTAATGCTTAGAATTACATCATGCTCTGATTTCCTGATAACAATCGTCAAATGACTTTTTTTTCCGCGAAGCTGGAAAAGGAGCGAACAAAATCATCATCTACCGTCACGTTCGTTTCGCTCGACTTTGTCAAAGAAACTTTACGAAAGGACCTCCGTTAATGCCGCAAAAGGGCTTCCTTTTGTACCCCTCGCAGTTCGTAGTCGCTTGACATAAACATAATTGAAAATAAGTATGACTTGTTTAGAGAAACGTCGATAAATCCGAACGTGTTAGAAAGTGCACAGACGTCGAGCATATTGTTGAATGCATTTTATACTAAAAGGGAGGAATCATCATGATTGATATGTTTATTAGTAATGATTTTAATGATATGGACGGCTGGACAGATGACATGTTACTGCAAAAGGAACCTTGTGGTTTGCTATAAATCCTCTGCCACTTGTCCTGAGAAAAAATTTCTCATAGTACGTACCTGCTGAAATATTTCTCTTATTTAAGTGTCTGTCGCTGAAATACTACATGAATAGTTTACTTACTGGTCTGGAAAAAAAATTGTATCTGTCTGGTTCATGCTTACGAGTACATTAGGGAAGAATTAACTCTTTCATCTTGGTCTAGACTAACATGTCACGTTTACCTAAAAGCTGTTAGTTTTTGTTTAAATTTATGAATGTTCTATCAGTTTCCTTGTCTGTTTTTTTTTTTTTTTTTTTTTTTTACATAAATTCCTAAACATGACCCTTAATGGGACACCTTCCCCTATCCAGGTATGACGAATTTGCTGTCGAGTTAATATTAATTCTGGTATTGTAGATTGAAGAGCGCAGAAGCATCAACTTCGTGGTTTTTAAGCATTGAATTTAGCAGATGTACTTAAGCAACAGATATGGGTGTTTCTGATTTTACGCATGTCTCAGAAATTCATAGCAACAACGCCTATTTAAATATTCTATTTCCATTTCCATGATATAAAATTAACAACTGCTGTATTTATCGCTGTATTAGGATAGACACTTGGTCTTACTTGGAATGAAAAGAAAGATAACTCCTTGTTTCATATTCTCAACAGTCTGAGGTTTGCAAATTTTAAGGTGCATACCAATTTTCGTGATTTCGGCGCTCAAACAACAATATTCCAGCTGAGAACCGAGTCGAAATGATAATTTACCATGTCAATATCTTGTTTAGATGGAGTTTTGTTTCTAGGGAAATGAAATCCAAGAGAGTAAACAAAGAGAACTATAATCGGGCGTGATTCCATAAGTGACGTATTACGTGACGTAACGATTCTCACTTGTTGAGAAATTCAACGATATGAAGCACGGCGTTGTAAACCGAAACGTACATTAGCTATAAAGATATCTTTCTTTTTCTTTTTGCTTTAGAGGTTTGCAAACTAGACCTTTATTTGCAAATAATCTCAGGTATTTGAATTTCAGAACGACGAAGTTCCGCATGAATTATCTGAAGAGGTCTCAAAGGAATTGATGCAATTTGGCTTGAACGTGCTGCTTGCAAAGTTCAGGAAAAGGTTCACTTCCTAGGTGAAAAATTATCAAGAACCTCGTGACATTCAGTCTCTTCTTGATTACCAAATTTTGGGTGAAAGACAAACTGTTTTTTCACGGATTTATTTGCAAAGACTTGATCGTACAAGTCATTACGCGGAAAGTCAACATCAGCGAGCTTCAAGGTGATTTGGCAGAGTGATTGGCAAACATGTCGTCGCCGGCAACTACATTTCTAGTTTTGTTTTTCTTTTGTTTTGTTGTCTATGAGAGCTGTGAAACGCCGACAGCGCCGACAGTTAACGGCACAAAAATAAAATGGAATGACAACTTTGAAGATACAAGCTCAGAGGGATCTGATCTCAAGACAAAGTACGACGCGAAAGGCCTACAACCTTGGTACAATTTCGCAAATTCTTTCATCGGAACAGTTCTCAGTAAAGACCCTTACGGTGAGTGGGTTTATCCATTTTGTGTTCAGTTTGTGTTATATGGTAAAACAAAGATCTGTGGCTTAGAGCATCTCTAACAAAGCTCATTTCTGCGGATTTTGTTACGCATGATTGTGTATTACGATGACGAAGGTAAAGGTTGAATTGAAATAGGCTGAAATTCATGGGGTTGTCGCGTATATTGTCATTTTGATCAGGGATTCTCTCAACGGTACATTGCTGAAGGATTTGTTATCATCTGTCGCGTGATTGTGTTTTTCTTTTCTTTTCTTTTTTTTTTTTTTTGTGTGTGTTGTCTCCAGCAGTGCGTGAGAGTGGCGTTTTCAGATAGTTTCGTGCAATGTGAAAGATCTACGCGAAAGCACTGTTCTCCCCTGTTAAAAATAAATTCATACCTAATACCTAATACATTTCCAGTCGCGCTGAACCCACTTGTGCGGTTTCTGTGGAAGATTACTGTCAAATAATTCTTACAGGGAAGGAAGGACGAATGATTCTATCCAATTTAAATATTGCATTCTGATCAAAAGGGTTTTGTTGTTTGTGGGAACGTACGAGCCGGAGCGTGAGATGCGTAATGTTATTTTAGGTCGTTTTCACGCAATCAAAATCTGTACAAATGAATATTTTTCCTCACTGCCTCCGTTTTATGCTTTGTTCTCTATCGTTCCGTTTTTTACCGGGTTTCTGGTATCTTAATTACGGGGCGAGTCGATATTCGTTCCGTTTTCGAAAGAGAAGTAAGCTTAAACGACAAATAGGTGTAGTTCATGCTTGAAATTTGAATTGAATAGACGGTCTAAGTTATTTTGAACTCGTATGTTGTTAACCGTTTTTGCTGGCTTTCATTTGGATTAATACTCTGGATGTTCGTACGTACATACACGACATACTCTGGTTTAAATGAATTTTGTTTGTGTTTTGGCAGGGCAATATCAAATATGTAATGATTTGCTTCACGATTCGTACGTGCACCAGATCGTAAAGATTCTTCTTGGTAGTGTGTGCACTTTGAAAACACATGACGTTCTAAGACCAACTTTTAGACTTAAATGTGTAATTTTGCGGATCTTGAAAAAATAGACATGGTTATTGTTTGCAAACATTCATCAGAATTGCTGGAAAAATACATTGTATCCTCAAAATCAATTTGGATTCAAAGTTTGAGAGAAATCTGTTGAAAACTCAAAAAAGAATTATGAGGTCACAAACTCATAGCATTTTACAGACTTTTTATGTTGATGAGCAGAAACTTGCACCTCTCCTGTCATCACCTCCCAATTGCCTGTCGCATTTTCTTTTACTTTGAAGAACTGTGCAGTTACTTTTCAACAGATTGCTCTCCAAGGCCCTTTTACAAGAAACATCAGCTTATGTGCTCTATCTGGCCCATGTCAAATTTGTTAAAAAAGATAAAGGAACTGACTGGATAACATTGTAAGCTGAGAACAATATGTGCTTCATGTCTGAACAGGAAATGGCTTAGGCCATGGAAATGTCTGCGAAAAATTTCTGTTATGGCTAGAGAATTTTCAGATCCCCAGTGCCCAATTTGCACTGTTGTTAAAAGTTGGGGGAAAAAAAGAACGCTTTTAACCGTCCCTCCCCCACCTTCTCCTGCCTGGAGGTTTGAGCCTTTTACTCTCACAATTGCAGTTTTTCTTCACCAAAAGCCTCCCTTTTTTATTCCACTTCAACTTAAGATCTTGTAAGACGAACCCAGTGCACATCAGAATACCTGCATCATGCACTATTAGGCACAAGCAATCCTTTATTCCCAGAGTTGCTAAACTTAAGGTGGCTGAACACAGTTTTCGGGCACGCTTTTGCTGATGCAATTCAGCGTGCGCACAAGGATTGCAAAAAACAAACATGCTGTCGATAGAGCGATCATTTTATTTACTCAACATGTATGCGCACTATCTGTGCTACTTTTCTCTATAGTTGGTGCAGTGTATTGAGGGCTTTAATCTTTTATTACAAAGACATGTAGGAAAAGTTAATGGAGCAAAGAACCCAGCAATTCTCAGCTTTTTCGTCGTTACCAAAAGAACCCAGTTAAATGCAGCATATTTGTAGTAAGTAAACAAATTGCGATTGAATGGAGAATTGCTTTCTTGGAAATATCCTTATTTCTTGAGAACCACTCATTAGAATTCCCCAAAATTTGGCACGAAAATACTTTAGGAAATAAGTAACTGGAGTATTGAAACAAATTGATTTTTAACAAAGGAAATTCTAGATGATCGAGTGAACCTTCAACAAGGGATAATTAACGATCTCTCAGTTAAATCTAATGACTAGATTTTCTACAAATACAAAAAACTGATTTTAAAGGCCTGTTTATATTTAGTCATAGGTAATTGTGAAGAAGAGCTCCCCAAAAAACCTGTCGGCCGACAGACGACCAACTGTCGGCCAACTGTCGGCCGACTGTCGGCCGACAGTTGGTCGTCTGTCGGCCGACTGTCGGCCGACAGTCGGCCGACAGTTGGTCGTCTGTCGGCCGACAGGTTTTGCCTGAAATATAGGCTACCTGTCGGCCGCCAGTCGGCCGACAGTCGGCCGACTGTTGGTAATGTGTCGGTAACCTGTCGGTACCTTGTCGGTAGCTTGTCCGTGAAACGATCACACAATGTTAGGGATTCTAAGTTTGCCGTTACAAAAGCATATGGGTTTAAATTATTAATTTTTTAATTTGCGTTTGTCGCAGAGTGGCAAAACGAGGTATCGTGGTCGTTTTAGATCAAGAGTTTTTGGTCTGGTTTACCAGAAACGTTGAGTGATCCGATATTTCACTCGTAGAATCGTGCCTCGCTTGATACAACATCCAACATGTTTAATACGTTGACAATTGACTTTCAAGATTTGGTGGCTCCTAAAGGAGCCGTTTTGTGCGTGGTGAAATATACAAGATAGATTACGATGCTAGCAACAAATACATACATACATACTTAACATACCATAAGAGGCCGCGTTGCATTGTTGGGCGATTGGAACGAAAGTGTTTGTATTGATACGTAGCTTATGGTTTTCAGAGTTTTTGGCCGAGTTTTCGATTAAATTATCTTCCTATGCGATTCTTAGATTGTCTGGTGTGTTGTAAATTACGCAAGTGATATATCCTATACGCATCTGATAACATTTTGGAAGAAACGTTTCTTTACATACTACCAACTTTGCCGTCGATCGGTAAGTAGGTGAAGTCTGTCGAGTCATACATCACCATTACGGATTGTTATGTCACGTTAACTGTTCGTTTTTTACACAATTTTTCTTTTTTCTTAACCTGTCGGTAGACTGTCGGCCGCCTGTCGGTCAACTGTCGGCCGACAGTCGGCCGACAGTCGGCCGACAGGTTTTTTGGGGAGCTCTTCTTCACAATTACCTTAGTCATATTACCATGGCAATGGCACATACGCCAGCTTAACTATCAAAAAAACAAAGTTTGTGTTGTTAACTTGCTTGCTGCCAGTTTTGGCGACCGAGAGAACAAGGGTTTTAGAGAAAAAGGTGAAAGAAACACAGGTATCAAAAACTGTGTTCAACCACCTTAACTTGATTTGACATAACTTAATTGTATATATATTTCTTGTGTTTTGAATTTGTTAATTTGAATTTTTGAGTTTTCAACTTTTTTTAATGTAATATTACCGTAATTATTATCGCCACAGGTAATAAATAAAGGTATTATTATTATTATTATTATTATTATTATTAATGGCTGGAATCTGTAAAACAGTGCTGTGGCATGTTTATTTAATAGTCTGCTTCTACATGCTGAGCTAACAACCTATTCAAGTTATTTTTTAAATGAACAATTTTCAGCTTTGCAAACAGTATTTCCTAAAGTTTTATGAAATACATGAATTGGTAAACTTTCTAAACTGAATCTTGTTATTTCAGGTCTTCTAATTAAAATCAAGGAAGATGGCTTAAAAGAAGACGTTATCAAGAATGATGTGAGTTTTAAATAATTTTATGTAATAATGGTAAAATTACCTACTTTGGAATGTTTGTTGTCTGAAGTTGCACCACAAGACAAGCAGTTAAAATGTCAAAAATCAAAATTGATTTTTTCACTTCTGACAGATAGCTGTTAGTTATTGATTACCTGGTTTGTATTACATACAGTGTACATTTATCTCTAAGTTGTAAATATTTGTTGTTACATTGAAACCTGCATACACTGGAGCCCCTTTATGAAATAGACAACAGCCTTAAGTTGGTCTAAGCTTTTTGTGCTGGCATTTGGGGAAGATTTCTGCCATAGACAGAGTTGATCTTCAAGCAAGGTTCCAACTCGTACTGGATTTCTTCTGTCACATTTTTGTCCACACCGCTAAATGGCAGTAAAAAAGTTAATTAAGGTGAAATGAACTTTTACATGCATAAATGCATCGTTTTAGTAAACATTGTCTCATTTCTGCTACCACATTTTTGTTTTTAAGAGGCTTACATGTTCATTATGCATGTTACAAGCCAGTGAGCGTAAAGCCATCAACTTAGATGATTCAGGCATGCAGTGTTTGCATATAAAAGCAAAACATGTGGCATTGATTATTATGCAGCAGTGGAAATTGCATACAGCATTTTCTTTACGTATGTTTTAAGTATGCTAAAATGGAAATCCACCTTAAACCTTTTTTTTTCTCAACAGATTATTAAAAGCTATGCCATGGGAATGATTGTTTGTGTGGGAATTGGTATTTTGTTCTGTGTGCTTATGCCAATTGTTGGGTTTTGTTTCTGTTGCTGTCGCTGCTGTGGAAAATGTGGTGGGGAGATGTCACAGAAAGAGAGATCAAATAATGGCTGCAAAAGAGCTGTGTTTGCCGTGATTCTTACTGTGATCACACTTCTGATGTTGTAAGTAATAAACTTACATTGTATCAATGAAAAACAAATGTCTCTCACTTAACTTTCCTTTTTTTAAGTATATTATTTATCATAATATTGTTAGCAACTAATATGTGGAAGAAATCTTGTGTGCTATGACCATTCTCCTATCCAAGGAAGATCTCAGATTCACATTAGAATAGGAATAATATTATAATTTTGTTGCATATACTGTTTACAAGTATGAAACTTCCATGTAAGGTGGAGAAAATAAGATGTTTTGTGAAATACTTAAACTCTCAAATTAGGGTACACTATGAAGGTATGATAAGTTTCTTTACAACAACTGTCAACTGACACCTGTACTGCTCTTGGACACCTTGAGCATTTGTTTCATTCTCATCATCTTTTGGCCATTTGCCTGTCCACTGCAAATGTTTTGTTGTGCTAAATAATTGATCGATCTGGACTGGAGAATGTACAGTTATGCATAATTTTGTGTACAATCTTGTTATTTGTATTGTTTTTATTGATTATTCTTGATACCTGTTTACCAGATAAGGTATGGATATTACATACCTTAATATGAAAATGACTTCTGGGTAAATTGTCTTTTAACTTTTTTTTTTTGCCAGCACGGGAGTCTTGCTGACATTTGTCTGCAATGATCGCATGAGTGAAACTGTCAATGAGATGCAGACCAATTCAGATGCTATTATAGATGAAGCAGTCAAATTTATTAACCGTACTGTAGGGGTAAGTTGAGAAATTTTTAAAATTTATTTATCTTTTGTGACGATATCACCTATTCCTGACATTGGATACAGAAAATGTTTGTTGTTATTGGTACCAGTAATAAACTTCTGTTTTTTTTGGGAGTCCTGAAAAGGTAGTGTTGATCGTTGAGACAATTTCACATGTTGATTCTCTCTAAATCTCACACTTGACAGTGTGTTAAAGTGGTGGAGAGAATTTAGTTCTGATCATTCATGGTAGTGAATAGCAAGAGGCCTGGAGTTAGGGGGGGGGGTGAATAGGGGTATGATGCAAATCCATAGTTCTTCTGTGATTTAATAAACAAATCCATAGATCCATTTAAAAAAGATGTTGAATCTGAATCCGTTTACTACTTGACTCATTGACTTGTGAAAAACGTTTGTTGGTTATTAAACAAATTCTCTTTGTCAGCGCCTTACATGTAGGAAATGTACAGAGAACACTATAGAGGTTATGCATACTTATGTAACTATAGTTTCCTCTCCTCCCAATTATACTTAGTCTTGTGATTTCAATGCTTCTTATCCAATGAAAACTATATTGTGGGAATCACAAGTTGAAGGGGAACAACCAACCAATCATAATGCAAGTTCTCAGACCTGGTACCATGAGTCTAGGTTTGACTAGATCATGAGCAAAGGAGTCGCAAGCATCGTCAAATGAATAGTCTTCTTCTGATTATTTCCACTTGTACACTTAACTGCACCCTTGCATGAGTTAGCCAGTGTAATAACATACAAGGGAACTTGAGATAAGAATTTGTAAATCACAAGCCAGAGGCAAGTGATTTACAAAGTTTTTGTAACAAGTGTTCTTCCAACATTTCAAGTGTGTTATTAAGTTGGTAAACTAATTAACAATTATTCCACGAGCGCACCGTTGGATATGAGATGATAGATAGCTAATGAGGCGCATAGCGCCGAATTGGCTATAATCATCTCATATCCAACAAGCGTGAGTGGAATAATTGTTTTATTAAAAGCGTTGAATTAAATTATTAAATTTTATTAAACTTTTAGTTCCCTTTTAATTTTAAGGTGACACGTATACTTACCATATTTGTAGATTATGGTATATCGGCTGATATACCATAATGGCTAAGCCAATAAAAAGTCTTGAATTGCATTATCCAATGATCTAGTTTTTAGTAATTGCTTTTATAAAATAGGGTAACTATGGGTTTATGGTTGTAATAAAGGATAGGTTTTTTGACTAATCAGGGTGCTGTTAGTATCTTGTTTATTTTATGAGTAATAATGTGGCATAACCATTGCCCAATCATACCATGCAGATCTCAATAAAAACCTGAGCATAGGAAATTGTACCAAAAAAAACCTTGTTCATCGTGTATCGTAATAATTCACCATGGTGGCTATTTTACTTGATATTTGTTCATAGGAAGTTGACAAACTCCTTGGTGTTGACTTTGGTTTTGTGATTAATCAGTTAACAACTGATATTACTGATGAAAAACTTCAAAGTTTAGTGGGTGACCCTCTACTGAAGGAATTAGATACAGTCTCTCTTAAGCCAATAGAAGCTGTGAAGAATTTGGCTGCGAGTGAGTACACCATGGTATCTTCATGCTTTACATATTGTTAACCCTTTAACTACCACAAGTGCTTTACATGTAACTTCTCCCAACAATATCCATACATGATCCAGCAAACAGGTGACGAGAATACTCAAAGTTAACAGATAAAAGTTGCTATCTTGATCTAGCGCCGAGTACTCGTAACTAGTTTCAAGGAGATGTATAACAAGTAAAGGGGAGAATAAACAATCAGGTCTTAGAAGTTAAATGGTTAATACAATGGGCAAACTCAATTTATAACAACTTCTTTTTAACTGAATACTAGCCCTGAAGTCATGGCAGTATGGACCAAGGGCAGTAAGGTTCATACAGAAATGACCGAGAGCCAATATTCCCTAGCACAGCTTGAGCAAGTAGTTAGTTGTATGCAGTAAATGGCTTGACTGAACACAGACGGGCAACAAGGAAAGGTGATGTCAGCAATCACATTGCTGAACACCATCGACTTACCAACCACAACATTGACTGGGACTCTGAGCAATGCCTAACCTACAGCACTGACTATTTTCAACGACTGACTCTGGAAAGTTGGTTTACTAACTTAGAACAGACTCCCCTAAACAGATGTCACAACTACCCGCTCCATACAAACGACTCATTCACGACATAAACATCACAAATGACCGAAAAAGAACGACCTAATTTTACTGACAGATCGAAACAAACCAATCACAACCGACTTTCGTCACTTGAGTCTTACAGCTAATAACATCACAGCAAAACCAACCGATCATTTCACACGAACTGGAATAAGAACATTCTACAGACAACAATCATTCACTTGACTCTGATGATGACTTCCGCACAGGTTGTCAAAACGTCAGTCACTACCACCAACAACAGTCCTTCTCAGGACTACACTCACCCGGACGATCAGACTACACCTTCACTAGTTAGTTGTATGGCACTCAGACTAAACTTTTATTTTTAATATGCTGGCTTTCACAAACAAAAGTACGTGGTTTATGGCCTTTTAAATAGAAATGGTCTAGATCTGCATTACAAAATCTGGACCACACCAGAACCAGTCAGAACACTCAATTTTACCTCAGGACTACCTTGCTAAATAATAACTACTTTTACCTGATGTTAAAAATTAAATTTCTTGGGAAATATCACTCCTACTCATCTATACAAGCTGCACAATAAGCCATTTTACAGTTGTGTGCTTAGTTGCCAAGCCTTTGATTTGAAGTGAGGCTGAAGGTGACCTTGTCATGATAGAGACCAGCATCTAGTTGGCATGACAACAAAGTGATTTACGGGATACAATGAAATATATGAAGTTCATATATTTTGTACTGCGGTATTAGATACATATGAAGCACGATCCTCACAGTAGATAGCGCTATTTAAGCAATAGCGAAAATCAGACCTGAAAAAAATCAGGCCTGTACGGGATTCGAACCACTGACCTCTGCGATACTAGTACAGCGCTCTACCAATTGAGCTAACAAGCCAACTGGGAGCAGGCCGTTAAGTTGATTCGTAATAAACCCGTGAAAGTAATAAATGAGATACAATGAAATATATGTATTCATCATATATTTCATGTATGAATCAACTTCATCATATATTAAATGTATGAATCAACTTAACGGCCTGCTCCCAGTTGGCTTGTTAGCTCAATTGGTAGAGCGCTGCACTAGTATCCCAGAGGTCAGTGGTTCGAATCCCGTACAGGCCTGATTTTTTTTCAGGTCTGATTTTCGCTATTGCTTAAATAGCGCTATCTACACTTCATATATTTCATTGTATCTCATTTATTACTTTCACGGGTTTATTACGAATCAACTTAACGGCCTGCTCCCAGTTGGCTTGTTAGCTCAATTGGTAGAGCGCTGCACTAGTATCGCAGAGGTCAGTGGTTCGAATCCCGTACAGGCCTGATTTTTTTCAGGTCTGATTTTCGCTATTGCTTAAATAGCGCTATCTACTGCAAGGATCGTGCTTCATATGTAAAGTGATTTACATTTGAAAAGCAGCAATGTTTGTATTATAAAAATGTTGCCCTCAGCCTCACTCCTATTCAGAGGCTTGGCAGCCAAGCACACAACTGTAAAATGGACTATTAAAAAAAAACTAAAAAATGGGTGACTTTGGAAGCAAGAGGTTTTTCTCCTATTTGATTTAATTTTCCATTGGTTTAGTGTTAGTTTTGCAAGGCTGTGCTCTAAGAAAAAGTAAAGTGAGCTCATTGCTCTGAAACTTTGAAATACAGGGTGCCCAGCATATGCTTTTATATGAAAAAACTAAAATTCCTAAGTCGCCCCAAGAGTGAAAGTAAGGTGCCAGGAGCCACTGGGCACTGCTAGACCACAACCCTGTTCTGTCTACTATTTGCTTCAATTTCATTACATTTTCTATGTAATCAGCTTTTCTCCCACAACTGTAATCCATTTTCTTACTGATTCTTTCTAACAGTATATTGCCAAGTTTGCTTAAAATGTAAAAGTTCCTAAAGAGTGTCTTTAACCCCTAGATGAACATTGTACATTTGCACATATATTGGCGTAATTGTGGTGTTCAGGAACAGTTTAATTGTATTTTTGAACCTTATCCTTTCTGAGTACTTGAAAAATTTCATTTATTAGGCACTGAAACAATGAGGAATCAACTTGAGATCATCAGAAACACCAGCAGCAGTCTGTCAAACTCAACAACAGAACTTCAATCGGGTCTGGATGAAGTCAAAACCAACTTGACAGAGATTTTGAAAAGTTGCGCTAAGTTGCCAAGTATTCCAGGTGCCTGCAATGATACCAACCCAAATGACCTTGCTACTGGAGCAAACTTTACAGATCTTCCTGATGTTTCAGAAGAACTTAAAAGTGTTGAAGATGTTGTAAATGAGGACTTTGAGAAGACAGCCAATGAAGTAAGTTATTCCCTGTTCACATTAAGCCAATGATATCTTTGATATAGTTATTTGCCCCTAAGATTCTAAATTTTACAGATTCTGATTCAAAGCAATGTATCTGGAAATGGCAGGTAAACCCAATAGACTACATGGTTTATACAGATCGGGTGTCTTTGAACCAGTAGCATTTCTTGAAATGCATTGTTTTGAAGTGTATTGATGGATTTCAGACAATGATAGCCCCATACATTAATCTCTTTCATTGCAGGGACTTGCAGAAGTTAGGGACATTCCCCAAAAGGTCATCAATGACACAACTGACACACGGAAAGGTAAACAGAACGTGGAATTTAATCTTTAGAATCAAATTATGTCCAAATACAATGTTATGCACCACTCAAAATGACTTGAGATGCAAGTGTTGTTTTGTTAGACAAGTCTTGTATTACTATGCAAATCTTATACAGTGATTGTGTAAAAAATTAGGAAGTAAGTCTGAGGATTTGATATGATCGAAGACTCAACATAGAAGTGACTCATTTCCAAAGTAAATTGAAACAATGCTGGTGTACAAGCATCGCTGAATTGTGGGTAATTTTTCTCTTTCTTGTTAAGAGTGAGATTCACCTTTAAACACATTGAAGAGATTCATATAAATATGTTATTTATGCCATAGTAAATATAAACCTGTGATGGGATTAGATAAACTTACTTGCAGGTAGAGTGAGTTTTCTTAAAATAATACTTAATGCGTAAAGTTCTTTGATAGGAGAAGAGGGGTATGTTTGACAGTGAGTCAGGGGTTTCATTAAGGACTGGGCACCAGGTAAATTGACCAGTTGTGAGAATGGTTTTGCGCACCTGGGTGGATGATCTGGAGGAAAGTGTGTCTTATAAAGAAGTTCAGTTTCCACCTGTGAAAACTAGTTGCCCTCCTGCTGAAAACATTAATGAAACCCCTGAGTGAGTGAAAGGTGTTGACCATCATCTATCTTCATTAAGGAAGACCTGTCAAGATGAGTTGCACTTTGTTCCATCGCTAGTTGCCTCATCTATAATAGAGAGATTTTAGAGTTGGAAATGGAAATTATTCACTGTAAATCTGATGATGTAATCTTCCTTTCCTTTTTTTGTTTGTTTTTCTTTTTTGCAGATATTAGGAAAATGATTAGCAATGCAACTAGCACTGTCAACAAGATGAGAGATGATCTCAAGAAAATTGCAAATAATGTGAGTCTTCAGCTCAATGTATGTCTATGGTTTGAAAACAACACTGCATTTGTAATGGATTGCATTCCATGGATAATACTTTGGTTTTTATTTGGAGAAAGAAAAGAAAGGTTTGGCAAAAAAAAAAAAAAAAAAAAAAAATGGTGCACTTATCTAATAAAAGTATTAGTTAAAATACTTGGTTTGTAGTCTTCCGTCTTAAAACAGTCAACTGCTAGCTGCCCAGTTGTTCAAATGGTAGATACATGGATGCTAGGGATAGATTGCTTTTGCAGTGCATAAATGTTTACAAAACCTGTTGGGCCATCCATGGGATTGAGGTTTGTCCACTGGATGTCATGATCCCCCCTTCAAACAACCAGGACCAGGCATCATATTGCTGACTTTTTTTCCGGTTAATAGGATGTCATCTCAAAACTTGAGGAATATAAAACTGATACCATCCCAAAGGCCAAAAAAGAAGCAGAAAAATATGACAACTACAGGTAAGGTTACAGGTTCTCCATTTGTTGAGCTGAACCCTTAGACAACTCAGAAAAATTAGAGAAAGATATTGAACAGTTGGTTAAATTTTAAATGTTTTGCAGTAAAAACACAATTTTGTTAACTGCATCAGTCATGTTTTGATGGACAGTCTAATTGTTTAGATGAGTGTAATATATGATTGAAAACAAGTTGTAATAAATGCTAGATTGCTCTATGTGTGAGTGTTGCAGTAGTAAACCCCCTCATTGCATATCAAAGGCTGTGTAATGAGGGGGAGTATAATTAGTAAGTAACATTAACCAATCAGATTACTTTATCTCCAGTCCCGCAAGGGCTGATACATGTATCTTTCTGTTACTGGACTGGGCATTATTGCAAGTGACCTTGAATGACTTGCCGAAAGTCTCCTAAATAAGAATTGTGGACATCATAGTTCTTTTTGGAGAGAGCATTCTGACTCTTCAGAATGGATGCTGAGATGCTGAATATTCACTTCAAACTGAAATAATTTGGACTGGAATGGGAGGTGAATCAGCTGATTGGTAGAACTTAAAACCCTCATGGAAGCAATTTTCATTTACAAATTAATTTATCTTTATTAATTATCTCATGCATGATGTGGGACTGATTTGGAATTAATGTTTTTCAGATGGATGGCTGGTGTTGGCTTGACCTGCATTCTTCTCCTTGTTGTGGTGTTGATGGCTCTTGGCTTGATGTGTGGTGTCTGTGGTCACGACAAGGAGGCTTCACCAACCACTCGGGGTACAGTGTCCAACTTGGGAGGTCTTTCTCTTATGGCGTAAGAAACATTTGATTGATTTTTCATGTTTTAACATACATGCAGTGCTCCAGAACCTGTATGATTTTTATCTTTTTTAAAAAATCTACTACTAATTTCCTTTTTTAAATTTCAAAGAGTATCCTATTCTCTGAAAATTGTTTGCAAATGTGCATGAAATCTGACCATGGACATTGCCATTTGAAAACAGCCTAGGATTGCAGCCCTATAGGTGTAGTGTCCTACAAATCAAGTCTTCTGGGGCAACCAAAACATGCCAAAATGGTGTCGCTTTGGCCAGGGGGCTTTCTGCCTTTATGAAGTCCTCTCTGGTTTGAATGGATTTAGTCTGAGGGCAGCTATGCTTTGTTCTTTGTACCAGATAAGCAGAAAGGTTGCTTGGCAATATTCAAAATGGCAGCACTTGACATCAGATTTTAAACAAGTTCAGAGACATTTTTAAGAGCTTAGGTTACTCTTTAGATTCTCCTAACTATTTCTTATGATGTAGTAAAAAGTTGCCAAGTATTTTTTGGTAGAAATTTCTCCTATACTAACCAAGTTTTGATTTACCTTTTAAGTAATAGTTCAAAACCATAAAATTTGTCTTCCTGTAATTTGCTACTTTCATTTTTAGTGCTGCTGGGTTCTGTTTCATTTTTGCATCATTTTTGATGCTATTGACCACAATCTGTTTTATTATTGGAGCACCATTGCAAACAGTATGTGAAGCTGTTGATTCTGGTAAACTGTACTCTGAGGTTTGTACAAACACCTTTATTTTGTTACTATCAATTAGTAATTAAGTACTGTGGCCCACAAGGGTCACTACATAAAAAAAGGTCAACTGCATATTAAAGTACACCATATACAAACAAAACAAATTTGGCTGCAAATTAAAAATAATTATGTTGCTGCAAGTTGAAAAAAGATGTTGCTGCAAATAAAAAAAGATGTTGCTGCAAATAAAAAAGTGTCGCTGCAAATGGAAAATGTTGCTGCAAGCACAGGCTTACCATCTTAAATATCTGTGGTTTCGGGTTTCTATGGTTTTTGGGTTCCTGTGGCATTTACATAGCCGTTATCAATGTAGTTCAAATATATTGCCCCTAGAACCTGTCCCTAGTAGTCAGTCTTCAAAAAAAATCAGCTCCGAATTAAGATTAATCTTTCATTACTTGTTTGGAAGTGTTTTTTCTGTCAGAAAGCCTCAAAATCGCTCGTTTGGGGCTTTCAAAGTTTGGCAGTTAATTCGGCTCGCTCTCCCTGGTGAAGAAATGTGACAAGGCAGGCAGTTTAGGCCTCTAGATCCCACACCACTTCATATTCGAGACAAAAATGTTTTCCCTTCTGGGTCTTATTTTCCCTCCAAAATTCAACAGGCCAAAATTCAACATGTTGTTTTATTTGCAGCAACATCTTTTTTTCATTTGCAGCAACATAATTTTCTTTATATGCAGCCAAATTTTTTTTGTTTGTATGTGGTGCAGTGTTTAATATGCATTTGAGCTTTTTTATGTAGTGACCCTTGTGGGCCACCATAATTAAGTCTTAAAAAGCAACCTAAGTGAAAGATACAAAGCTAGCACAATCACCCAAATCAAAAGAGATTTTGGGGGTCTGGAAGTCTTTTAAGAAACTCTTGTATAGACCCTGGGCTTATATATATAGCTTCATATGGGACTTTTAGAAGGGTTTGTAAACAAGGAGGAACTTCTATTTGAGAGTGCTTACAACCAGAATAGGAAAGAGAAATAATTTTTTCAAATTTACTTTTTGAAGTAGTACAGAGCTCCTGTCTCTTTAAAGAGAGAGTGCTTAGATGGGGCTTGTATCAAGGAGGGCTTCAAATCAGATGCATTTGTGGGCCGATAACCAGGGGGGTGTTAAAGTGGGCTGGGGGGGGTGCTTCTAAGCAGCAGTTTACAGTATTCAAGATGTTCTACCAATTTCAGGAAATTAATAAGAACTTTAATTACTATTTTACCATATGTATCCAGGGGTAAAAAGTGTGGAAGATTTGTGACTGTGTCATTTTGTGGAAAATACTAAAATCATGAACATTGTAATTAAAGTGATTAAGTTACTGACTTTTAATTCTGACATTAATTCTTTTTAATTGTTTTTACATTATTCTTTTTGTTAATGTTTTTTAAAAAATATCATTTTCAGGTTGTTGATAATCCACGCTTTTGGGGTGATGAAGGATACCTCTTATCAAGAACCTTTTTTGGTGCAAATAAGTCAAACATACAATTCACTATAGGTGGATTCATTGAGTGAGTGATGCTCTCTGCTGCAGTAATTTTTTGCAAGTTGTCTCTACTGAGTAATTGTGATGTTCCCTGCTGAATATACAACATAGCATTTCACAGGTTTAATGTTTAGAAATCTGGATTGAGACCAGGCCATTTACCTTTTTGCCATCACTATTGGTCTTCTGTTATGCAAAAGTTTTGGAGTGTCATTAATTAGCAAGTTTAGAAACAAGCTTAGAGGTTGATAGGTGCATGTCAGTTACAATTATAGTCGCTCTGTTGTCTTCAATAAGTAACTTGCTTACACAAACATGCAGTGTAGAACACCATACCTTCATTCAAACTGTTACCGGTGATCTTTTGCGCAATAAATGGGTCCAATTCGATCCCAACAAATCACTATCACAGTGCTGGCAGAATTACAACTTCCCTTTAATATCCTCAGCAGGTTACAGAAAGAAGCATAAAACTAGAAAGTAATACATGACAAAGAAATCAATTGGAAGAACGAACTGTTCACAAGTCGGCTTGTTTTGATGAAACACATGAAAATCTTAAGAGGACACATTAAAAAAGAACAAAATTGAGCTACAAACTAGCTTTGTCCAGTGATGAGGGTAATGGACTGGTTGAAATCTAAAGAAATCTAAGAAAATGCTCCTTTGCAGAACAAAACTAGCAAGGCAACTTTGACTGCTCTAAATCTGACGTTCGCAGATCATGTTGTGTAAAACACATTTGTTTTTTGGGAATGCATGCTAGGAAGCTCAGGAAATTACCTAAGTGTTACTTGTGGCTTAGCGTTAGCTACTCACAAACATTTTGCCATTTGTTGGTTAACAGGAACATATTTGAGTAGCTATGATGATGTTTCAATTTTGTTTTATTTCAGCAACTGTCGGCAGAACAAACCACTATTCAAAGCTGGGCCCTTTGATCAAGCTTTTAATATTTCAGACAGGCTGGACATCAAAAAGGTTAAGCCTACAGTATTACACTGTTTTTACAGTTTAGTATCAAGTGAAGTCACCTAAATGTATATGGATATCATGAATTATGTGAACAAATACTAACAGAATTCCTTTTATGAATGATGCTTTGTTGATGTTGTTACACATCTTGTGTTCATTGCATTGCAATGGTTTCTTTGTTTCATAAATGGTAACATGTTGAGTTTTACCTTAGTAAGTTTTATTCATTGTAAAATGATCAGAGAGAACTCAAGTACATGAGTATGTGCTAATTTTTCATTCTTTTTTATGTGTTGTTTTCATTTTTACATCAGGACTCGACACTAACCGTAGCCCACTAGCCACAGACTAGTAGAAATTCAGGTTTGGCTAGTGGTTTTAGATTTCCACTAGCCAGTTTGCCTAGTAAACAAACTGAAATTGTTGTAACATCTAAAATATCACTAGCCACTTGGCTAGTAAGTTGAAAAGTTAGTTTTAAGCCCTGTACATGGGTACATATTTCAAGAATGAATTGAAAGGTGACTTGTGATTGGTTATGTTTTTGGCCACCCAAATGTTGCTTTTGTTGTTTACTTATGCAGTTGCTTGGAAATGATACTACAGAGCAGTTTGACAATTTAAAGGTCAACCTGAGTGATGTGAATGTCTTCAGCGATGAAACCCGCAACAGCCTTATTGACCTTAGGGATTCAGGTGTTGATGATATTGATTTTGCTGCATTTTTGAATGAGGTAAAGGTGTAGTTTTGTTGTTTTTTTTTTATTTATTTTGATTATACCTGTATTTCCTTCTTTCTTTCATGATAAATTATTAATAGAATTTTTCTGGAGACTTACATGTTTTAAACCTTGTCTAAGGAGTAATAAGTACAACAAAAATTAATTGCTTTGTAGATTTCATAATAAGTGAAAACTGTAAACACCCATGGGACTCACTTATGCAGCTTATTCTGACATGTAATCTTCAAGTAGTCTTATATATTCTCCATGATAATCTCAAACATTTGTCCATTAAAGTGAAACTCAAATTTCCTTTTTTGCAGTCCTCTAAATTGAGCTTTCCTCATTTTTCACTCTTTCATGCAATGGTTAAGGTGGCTCGTACCAGTTTCCTTGCGCGGGGAACAGATCACTCTAGGGTCATGCGCGAGAGAAACGTGCGAAAGAAGCGCGAGATTAAAAGATGAAAATTTAAAACAAAGATGGCGGCGCGATGATTTTTTCTTCTTATGTGAGAAGTTTACCTACGAGCTTGTATTTGATGTGTTGAGCGGCAACTGTGAATGCAGGAAATAGAAACTAAGATAATGAAGATGATTTTCAGAGAAGTAAAGGTTGCTTCACTTCACATTTAAAAGTAATATTCAACCGATATGAAATCTTGCGATGGTGAGAAAAGAAGAACTCAAGTGAACGATAATCTACCTGAAGTGGAAGAAGACTTTGAAACTTCAAGGAAAATAATATGATATAGCCAGAAGTCATGTGTAGGATTTTTAAGATGAGTTCGGGAGGCTGTCTTTGAGCTGTTTAATGATTTTCTTAGCAGTAAACGTCTTTAAACATCAGATCATAGGTGCTCGCGCGAGAACATGCAATTGTCAGCGGTAGCTAAAATAGATCATGAGCAAATGTCGATCTTATAGAATCCAGATTTTTAAATGCGCGAGAACGCACGTGGAAATTGCTAAACTCACGAAAGCTATTGCATGAAAACAAGTACAGTGACCCCTTCTTTTTATTGTTCCAATATGATGATAATGTCAAAAGGAATCATCAGAAAAAAAAATAGAAAATGCTACCAAAGGAAATTTGTGATGTGTGAAAATTGCCCTTTTTGTAGATTTTCTGAAATTCCACTCCATAGAATTTTTTAAAAATCTTTGTGCATTTTCCTTTTCAAGTGCCAAAAGCAATCACTGAAAAAAATCAGGGGGTCACCGGGTTAGTTTTCAAATTTTTTAAGCCACCAGCTAAAAAATGCGTCTGAATAAGCCTATGAAAGTGTTGCCATGGAAACTGCTAGTGACCAAATGACACTTATTTTTGGATAACCAATGATTATGTAATTCAACCCCGTAAAAGTGTTCAACTGGCCTTGGTCAGTCTTTCTGTTGTATTCTTTCAAAGTTACAAACCATCAAAAAGATGAAAACCGGTATGAGCCACCTTAAACGCATGTTTTAATTTCTTTGAGTGAGTATTTTGATTTATAAGACACTTGAGAAGCACTTACTTTTTTGTTGGGGGTTACATGACATCAGGCATGCCCTGATGATGTCTTGAACAGGCTTTCACCCAGTCAAATATGAGCAAAATAATGGCATGGTATAGACAACTGAATTTTTTCTAATAATGGCCCAAAAAGATGGTGCAGTTGGAAGTTATCACTTTTTTGAACTCCTAGGCATTGTTATATACCAGTATCTGTATAATGATGATGATTACATTTTGAAATAATTAACAGTGTTTTTTTTTTTTGTCTTTTTAATTTATAGACCACAAAAGGTATAACAGCTGTTAATCTCACAGCATTTGCCAAGAATATCAGTGATCTTGGTGATACATTTCAGGAAATAGGAAACAGTCTTTCTGGAGCTGATGCAGCTGAGGCTTATGTAAGTTCACAATTTGTTGTAGGAAATGTAAGTTTTAATGAAACTGTTTTTAAAATATTTTAGATTGTAATCCCCAGGACCTCTTGTACAAATAGATCAGAAGCCTTGTTGTTATATCCCATAATGATAACAATTGTGTTGATCAATCTGTTTCATGCTGTTTCAGAGTTTGTTTTTTTTTATTTATTTATGAGACTATTTGAGTCTGGGTGGTCTCATTTGACCACAGTGGAAAGCCATTATAGCCCCAGATTACTCTTCTTGCTCAATTGGATATTACTTTAAAATCATCTCAATGTTCCTGTTTTTGTATACTTCTAGAGACTGGGAAACAAGTCACATGACACTGCCCAGGCCCTGCGCAATTTACAGGAGGATGTAGTCAAGGATATGGAAATTAAATCAGTAAGGAAATGCACTTTCCTTTCAATATGGTTTTGCAATTTTAGATTTACAAAGGGGTTATCATGTAACTAGGATTCTTAACATTGATAGTACTATCTTTAACCGTTTTTAAAAAGCTGCCAAAAAAGCCAGTTAGGTAGCATTAGCTGCTAAGGAGGTTCACAATCTTGCTCCCCTGGGAGGTTTTTATCTATAGTTGTATTACACAGCTTTCAGAGGGGAGATTTATTTGCCTGTTGGTTGAAATAATTATCATGTTTTATTCAACTATTGCATAATTTGTAAATAGAATATGAAAGATGGTAAGTTCTGAGCCAGGTAAAGAAATAGAGAAGTATTTTTGTTTTGTTACATTGTACATAATACACGTGTCATAATTAGTATGTGCATAGGGTATTTCATGTAATTTATGTATTTGTTAATTTTGTAAAGTATAACCACTCAGTAAGTTGCTCAAGGTAATGCAGCTCAATTGGTGAATTGTGACACTGGCTTAATTACTTTATGTATATTTTTGTTACAGAAAGAGTTAGATACAAACGTGAAGGAACTGCGAACCATTGGAGGAAATCTCTCGGTAAATGTTTTTTGGTCATCATTTAATTGATAGCAAGGCTTAAGAAACTGTAGGGATGAAATTACTGTCTTATTTTTTTTTCTAAATGTTTTCTAACTTTTCCAAGCAGAAATACATCGGAAACTAACAGTTTTTGATTCATTTAAGGAGTTCACTGCTGTGTAAACTCTTGCAAAACATGGAATAAACTAACTGCACTTAAAGAGATGCCTATTGCTTAATGAGGTGCACTTCAAAAGTTCTTTCAATTTCCTTGGTTAACCATAAGACCATTCTGGCAGATTTGCAAAGGAAATGGTGTCATGGAAAATGATTTTTTTCATCATGGTAGATGAATGATCATCTAGTCATTTGTCTCTTGAGGTCAAGACAAAGAAAGGCTACACAGTTTTAGTGATTTTGACATTTCGACAATTGTATTGCTAGTCTGTCAGGTGATGAGGTCAGAAGTTTCTCTGTTGCTATTTATAGCAAATCAAGGTGCCATAACCAAAACCAAACAACCGTCAGCAAACCAAGGTGTTATAAAAGGCAACATGGAAACTATTGACCTGATGGCCTATCCAAGACTTGCAGTATGATAGTCAAAATGTTGTGATCAGTACAACTGATTGTCTGACTCTACTCTGTGAGACAAACATTTAAATGGTCATTTACTTGTTGAAATGGTATCAGATTGAGAAAGAGTCAAAATGTATGTCAGCTTGAGTACCCACTAAAACATGATATGTGTTCTATAACAGAGTCTTATTTGACCATGATCTCCTTAACACAGCAGTAAGTTTCGCCTCAGAAAAATGACTGCTGAGGTAGATTATTCTTTTAGTTGTTGATTTGACTTTATTTTGATTTAAGACACTAGCAACCAACACTTTAGGAGAAGCAGAGAGGGCAGAGAACTTTCTTCATACTCAATCAGCTTCTAACATCAGCAGAGTAAGTAACTAAGTTTAGGCATCATGAGGGCTATTGCACACTACGGTGGCCTACAACTGCCACATCATTTTTAAAGTCACTCACATCAAATTAAAATCACTCGCATCAAATCAAAATCACTCACATCAAATTAAGATCACTCACATCAAAATAAAGTTACTCACTTTAAATTGAAATTACTCACATCAAATACAAATCGCTCACATCAAATTCAAATCGCTCACATCAAATTCAAATCGCCCACATCAAATTCAAATCGCTTGCATCAAATTCAAATCGCTCACATTGGATACAAATCGTTACATCAGTTGGTCAGCGGCTAAGTCAATGAATGCTATCCCCAATCTTTGCTCGGACTTCCACTTTACCGCCATTTTGTACAATCCGTTTTGTACGATCGTTCTTTGACTCGACACTAGTTCGTTGATCAGAATTCTAGCAAATATGTATTGCACTAATTGTGGGAGCGATGTTGAAAACTGCAAATTATGCAGAACCTGTGGCAAAGGTAAGAGAAATGTTGCACATATTTTGTGTTCTACATGTATATTATGGACGATCGGTGAGATCCAGTGTTGCTCATTTTGGCTCAACATCAACTTGTACGTGTGAAAGTGGGATTTCGGGAAAAGAACAATCGTACAAAATGACGGTAAATTGGAAGACCGAGTAAACATTAGGGATAGCATTCATTGACTTAGCCGCTGACCAATAGATGTAACGATCTGTATTTGATGTGGGCAATTTGTATTTGATGTGAGCGATTTATATTAGGTGTGAGCGATTTGTATTTGATGTGAGCGATTTGAATTTGATGTGACTGATTTGTATTTGATGTGAGCGATTTGAATTTGATGTGAGTAACTTTATTCTGATGTGAGTGATCTTAATTTGATGTGAGTGATTTTAATTTGATGTGAGTGATTTTAATTTGATGTGACAGTTGTGGGCGACCGTAGCACACTATGTACTCTAGCAAAGTGAATGTAATTGGTATTGAAAAAAGGTCTATACTATTGGATTAGAAGATTTTCAAATAAATAGCGTGCTCCGGGAGAGCCTGAATAGGCAATATGATCAGGGACAATTATCTTAGTGAGTGGTTAATTAAAAAACAAACAAACAAAAAAGAAAATGCACAAAAAACAAACAAACAAATACACAAACAAATGAACAAATTGGAGGTCAAAAGAATTTTAAGCAATCACTGGTGAATCCCCATATACGATCTGGCTGTGTCCAAGGTCATAGTATTGAGATGATTTTTCTCTCAGTCAGTTTTACGTGTAGCAGACGTGAGGTCAATTGTCACTGTAACATGCAAGAGTGTTGAATTGAAAGTGAAAAAAAAAGATGGTTAATAATTCAGGTGTTTATCAATTTTCTGCATGTGGTTGCCATTCTTAACCCTAATTTCTGTTGTTTTTCTTTTGATGTAGATTGTAGAAGGGTACACGGAGCGAGTGTTAGGTTGGGGATTTCAATTCACAGACCACATTGAGTACCTTGTAAGTGATGGCTATAATTATAGTAATTTAGACTTGTGAAGCTGCTTGATACCTGAAATGGGGAACAAGCTTAAGTTTTGATCGAAACCATAAGGTTATCCTTGAAATTATTAGTGTTAATACTAGAGCATTTTTCTGTTGACTGTCAAAGGCTACATTTAGTTTTTCTCAACTGTGCATTGTTTTTGCCACAAAATAGTTTTAAATTGTATGTATTTACTTTTGGGTTTGGTTTTATGATCTGATACTCAATTAAAATGTTTTCTTTTACGTTCTGTGGTAGGGTTTGGTATGAGAAAGATTGTTATTATTATTATTATTATTATTATTATTATTATTATATTTGGGTGTATGTCTCAGGTTACAATAATTATATTGTTTTTTTTTTTCTTTCAATCACATAGCTAAACAACCAATTGGCCAAATGTCAGCCTGTGGCGAACATTTATGATGCAACTATTGTTATAATCTGCAAGCAAGCCCTGTACCCATTTGTAAGTCACATCTTGTTGAACTTTGATTTACTTTGATCTTTGGTATGCGCACATATTTCATTATCCGCTTGACAATTTGCGGCAAAACACAGCAGTAAACTACGTCGTTTAAAGGGATTTATTGTGAAATCTGCTTGATGAGTCAACTGACTAACTTTCAGACCAACCGACTGTCACGAGTGATTTGTAGTATCGATTTTTTTCAAACAAATTGATAATTAATAGTTAATAATTTTCAAAATAAGTTGTTAACTGGACACACATAATTTCTTTGTTTTTATTATGTTTTCAGAATGGTTTCTGGTTCTCCATTGGATATTGTCTGTTCTTTTTCATTCCTGCAATAATTTTCTGTGTTAAACTTGCTAAACATTACCGCAGAATGGATTATGAGAGTGACTTTGATCAGGGACTCGAGTCGTAAGTAACTTATTGTAAAAACTTTGTGTTGTATGATTTACGCTGGTGCTTTTCTTGAACTGGACATCTGCAGATCTTTTCTGTTGAACTCTCTTAACACCTAAAATCTTTCTCAATTTTCATTTGGCAGTTTTAAAATTAAGTATAACTCTTGTTTTGTTTTTATTCTCTGAGTTTTGAGTGTAGATGTAGACAAGTTATTGCTTCATCAAAATATTGAAAACTTATGTAGTAAGAACTATATAGTATTAACTTTAATTTTTTCACATGGCAAATTCCTATAAAGTGTAGCTAAATCTAATAGGTGCTGTACCCTAAGAATAACAGTTTTTTTTTAGGCAAGAGGACTAACTAGAATTATGGTTGTGTTTGCTCAATACTTAAAGCATTGTTGAGATTATTTTCAATTTTATTTTCACTTTGTTGTCTGTGCAGGGAGATGTTTGAAATGGGGGGACAGCATTATCCGTCAGCCCCACCCCATTACCCCGCGTAAGTTTGGTTTACATGTGTATTTTAAATTTTGAGGTTGTTTTTGTTTTCCTGTCAATAGATGGGAAGTTTATTCTAGATAGATTAACTCATGTTTGGGTTTGAACTAAATGACCGGTGATGTTGTTTCTCACTCTAGGGCCAGCGAAAAGAAACAGTGGGCTAACCCCAAGTAGGTGATGGAAATATTATTAATTACTTTAATGTTAATTCATTGTCAAACCTACGTGCAGTATGATTTGGGAACGTCATACTTGCATTCATTCAGTGACTCATTCATTCCTCCATTTTCTCGATTTCTATATCTAGTTACCGGCCTTTCCCACCCACTTGTTGAAATTATTTCGTTTTCGAAATATTTGTCAATTTTCATCTATTCGTGCATTTTTTATATGCTGAATGATTATTTTTCTTTTTCATGCCTGACCAAACTAAAAACATTTAACATGCATTGACTTGTATTTAAATCGACTCATTGATAGGTTTATTAAATGATAACATTGAACTGGGATTTTACTCTAAAAAAGAGGTTCTTCTAATATCTTAACTTCAGATAAATTTGCTGTTGCTAACCATTTAAAGGTGAAGGGTACAAATATAAATCAGAGAGATCATAAGAAACCTCATGAAACCGTTTTAACATTGGTTGAAAGCTAAACTGTAAAGCTAACAAGTTATTTGGACGGGGGCTTTGTTTTCTTAACACAAACCAATAGTTTTTAACGGAGAATGCTTGGTGTTGGGTAACACGCAGGAGCTTTGCTCGCCCTCGCAACAATCTTTTCTGTGCCATTCCGTGATACATGCATGAAGAGGTGGTCCAAATTTAAGGTGGCTCTTAAAAGAAGTTGCATGAGGGTTGGTTACTACTTGAGTAGCTCGAATATTGACGTCTGGGCAAATTTAAGTCGTAGCGTTAGTCTTGGAGTGCTACCTTAAACCCAGCAGTCATTATCAGGGAAGCTATTGCCCTCCTTATCACAAGCGCGTGCTTGTTAAAGGGCAAATTTTCTTGTCAGCCACTATACAAATAAAATTTTGCCATCTGTAATCTTGAAGTTCATCGTTCAAAACCCTAGACAAATAAGTTAATTTCGTTGGGAATCGTTGAGTAATGTCCCCCAGTAATTGGTGATTGGCTTAAGATTGGAGAGATGTGAGGTGGTGATACCTTATTGTGGTAGGAGTGGCATTGACGCACCCGAAAAGTGGCTACGTGAGGCAACATGTATTGCGTTAATGGTTTTCTGTGTTGTGTGATTTAATACTATGTGGTGATTCCTCTGCCAGAAATGCTGTCTATCCCCAGGCTCCTCCAAGCAGATACTAGCGCGGGTTTGTAAATTTTAAAAATGTTTCTGCGCCTAAAGCACAAGTGCTGCTGTGTTTGGCACAGAAAGAGCCCAGAGAAGTTATTTGAGTGTCCATTGTTACGAGGCCGACTGTTTCTCATCGCACAACTGCTTGTTGACCTCTGCAAAACTGTCCTTCCATTTGGGTGACTGGACTGATGTTGTAAGCCTCTTCCCCCGACAAACGCAGCTCCTAGCAATTTTCCCTCTGATTGGCTGTTACATGTAATTGCTCATGACGAATTGGAGCAGCGTTCAACCGGAAACTCCTAGGGAACTCTGAAAGTTCAGGCTCGGCAGCGCTTGTTGCTTTGGCATGTTAGCTTATAAAATAAACTTAAATGTCGATAAAAATGTTTTCTTCTTGCTTTTCTAACTCTTCTAGCTGTAATGAAAAATGCTGAAGTCTTTCTTAAAAATTATGTGATAGAGTAGACCTGCAAATAATGTTTGATTTGAAAGATTTCATTTGTTTGATCGCGAGCAGTATTCATAATTCGAGAAACTTTTGTAAACTATCGGGGAAAATATCCTTCCATCTAAAATCTTCTCCAATACTTGCGCATAGCATTTTTCGTCACTAGGATTTAAACTGGAATATTCTTGATCTCTGTATTGTCGTGTTTAAAGTTCAATATTTGATAGCGGCTCCTGAATTTTCGATTGAAAGTGTTCCCATAACGTTTTCTTTTTTGCTAACTAGTGAACCTTAAATACATTCAGTGTTCGCTGTTACATTCGAATAAAAAAAAAATAACTCGACTTTCCCTCACTAAGAACAACGAACTGTTAAATATCTTCCCAATAAACACGTAGAGAGTTATCATTAATTGAGAGATTATGAAAGGGCTGACCAAAACAAAAATATAAAAGACTGTTACTCTAATTCATTTCATGTCTTAATATTTGGTTTAAGGAAAATAAGGTTATAAGTAATGAAATACTAGCAACAGAGGCAGTCGTTGCATGGAACTACTGCCGTTTTGTAGTTGTAGTTCGAGAAAGAAAGATCAAAAATGTCTTTCTTTCCTTCCTTTTCTTCGTGGAACTTGGTAGTCATAGAGGAAGTCAGACATAACATCGGCATAACTTAATCAATGCTTTCTTATTCGCTGTCGCGCTGTGGCGAGTTGTAACTACCGACCGCCATGTTTGTCAATTGGTAGTCTTTGAAATGATAAACTATGCCGTTTTCGCCAACATCTAGCTTTGTTCACTGAATATGATGTTCACACGTATATTCTCTAGTGGACAGATAAAAGCCCAAGAGAAAAATTTGACGGCTTTTTCGGTTTTTTTTACAACCAACCCTGACTTGTCTGTTTGATTTTGACGCAGCTCTGGGCTTCCGAGGTGACGTGGGATTAAATTTATGCAAACTCGGCAAGAATTCTGTCGATTTTCTCTCTTTGTGACCGATATGGTCAAAGCCATGCATTTGTTGTCATAATTGAAAAGCTTACTTGGTAGTTTTTTTCCTCAATTTGTCTCCTGCGACAGCGACAAACTTCGGACAGTATTTCCGATTATTTTCGCAATATTCGCAAAGTACAGAAGTGTCAGTGGCTCCCAAGATTTTCCGCCAATTTGACGGCCTTGAAGTCGGTTGCATCGTTTTTCGCGCCAAATTCAATTTCGCGTTCCCCAAGTAGCGTTTCATTGGAATCTTCAAAAACATTTTTGATTCCTGGTAAAAGCCATTTGGTTTGCCATCTCAAGTTAAGGCATTTCTACTCATTGTTTACTCAGTTTTCCTCTAGTACGGAGGCATTTTTACAAACCTTCAATAACTGATCATGGCTAACACGTTTTCCTGCCAACTTCGACGCCGTCACGTCGGCTGCCCGTATTTTCGCGCCAGATTCGGTTTGTGTTCTTCTACTTCTGGCTTTTCCCTCAAACGGCGTTTAAACATGATGGAATTTTCGTTGTGTCTGACTTCCGAAAAACAGCGTTTGGTTTGCACACGCCATGTTGCCGTGTGTTTGTTTAGTACTAGGAACAGATGAGGTCAAAATGTGGTAAGAACAATAAAGTGACAAAGGGGGCGCATGCGCTCAGCCGAGTGTGTCACTGATTTCTATATCACATTTTACGTCTTCTTTGATATATTTCTACTAAACAGACTGATGGCAACATGCCAGCTGTTTGTTTCATATTACGAAAAAGCAAAATGTTGTTAAGGGTCACGTCGTCAGTGCGTCTTTTCTCCAATAGATCATAAGTAAGAACCAATCAGAAGGCGTGCATGGAGCTTATCATACAATTTTGTGTTTTCTTTCGTTCTAGTGGATATCAGAACGGGACTAACCGCTACTAAAAAACTTCAGCTGGAAGAACAAGAGTTCCATTCGAAATCAATGTGCAGAGTAAATTTTACACCAACAGGTTACATACGGATTGATTAGTCAACAAATAGATCATCTACCTGAAGATAATGAAATTAGTTTGTATTTAAAGTTAATTTAGTGTAACTCAGTATTTTTCTTGACTACACAGCGCTAGATTGTGATTCCACATCAGAGGCATTTGCTTCCAAGCTTATGTTTGGTAAGAGGGGGGGCGTGGTCAAAAGACAGGTGTGTATGGTGGAAGTCCAATCAGAGGTTCCTGATTTTCTTTTTCCGTTATTTTTTTCGTGAGGGGTGGGGGGGGGGGGAGGGAATGCGCTATACGTTCATTGCGCAGACCCCGTATAGGGACTAGTGTGTAACTTCAATATTTCAACAAACAAATCAAACTGGTATTTACCAATTCTTCTGCAGTGATGACTTTGAACTTTTTGTTATAGCCCCCCCGTGAGGTTAAAAATTATTATCAATTATTAGACCTTTCGTGTGACTGATATTCGTTAAACATATTAGACAGTTGAAAAACTTTTTGAATAACCAAAAGTTTGCAGAAATACATGCTTTGTAAGGGAACTTTAAACAGAATATTGCGAATGACTTGACGTGACATGTTTGACCTCAAAACGGTGGAAAGATTGCGTGACGGAGAACGAGAAGATGAGCAACATTTTATCAGGGACATAACGTTCTTGTCTGACCCAAACGGTAGCTGTTTGTAGAATTCACGCAGGACGTGAAGATGGAGGAAACGACATAATTTTATACAATTGATTTCAGGGGTAATGTAGGTCTCCATATGTTAAGTACACTGATTTCAAAAGAAAATGTTTAAAACTAGTTTATGTTGTATTGGAATTCGGTACGGGTAGAAAGGAAGAAAGGTCTCTGAGCAACTGCACACCTGCCCTTCCCCTAATTAACCTTTTTTTTCTATCGGTTGACTGTTGTTTGGATAGGGGATGGGTAGGGGTGCAGTAGCCCAGATACTGACTCTGACTCATCTCTTAGTTAACGTTGTATAAAGAACACGTGAAAAGAACCTAATGAACTCTAAAGAGTTCTTGTGTATTTCTTAATTACTCCAGTCACGTAATTTTTCCCCTCTTGCTGAAAGAAATTTTGTAAATAGTTCAAGTGAGCTTTTTAGTCGGGTAACCATATTCATTATTTCTCGAAATTCCATTGACCGCAGTGGTTTTATTTATAGTGAGGGCAAAATACTGTGTAATGGCGAATTCTTCCATATTGTTTCTCACGAGTTTGAAGTATACCAAACAAGCTTTTTAGAACAGTAAATTCTCTAAGAAGTGATCCCCATTTCACAGCTTGAAATAACCACACAGTTGGCTTCGAAATATAGGGTGGTCGCACTGTATATCAGTTAAAGCTTGCAAGAGAAACCAGAGCTAACAAGTAATTTCTGGTGTTCTTATATCACAAGTGTGTTTGTAATATTTTCACGAGGTTGTGATGCTAATTTTTTCAGTGCAGTTTGCTATAAAGAACTTTTTATAATACTTTTTATTTCTCCTTTTTATTTACCTAAGTGTTCATTTGCCTGTGCCTGGGTTGTTTTGTGGAGGGTGTTGGTGTTAAATGCCAAGGATTGTTGTTTGTGAAGGTTACTGTGAGTTCGACACTCTCGGGTAGGCAAGCTAAATTGCCACGGAAATTTTGTCCCGCCTGACTGGGTAAGCTAACTTATCGAGGCAAGAATACTCGCTTACCTGTTTTATCCTTCCCTCCTCCTCCCGCCGAGACAGTTCGCGATTCTCCAGCGATCAATTGGTTGAATTTTTTTAAAAAATCAGTGTGAAGTTAGCTTGGCCAGGAAACCCTATAAAAGAGCCCACTTGACTTTTTTGGCGTCAAGAGATCGGATAACTTTTATTTACGTTTTAGTTTCTTGCGTTTGCTAGTTTGGTCTGTTAATGTTTTTCCATTTAGTTGACATTTTTCCTACTGGAACCCTGAAAAGTCTGCGTACATTCAAGTGAAGAGCTGTTTATCAGTCGGGTATTATAACTCTGGTTCCTGCATGTACCTGTGTACCATGTTCCGGCACTGAGTTTCCAGTTTTGCCGTGATGTCATGTTTTTCTTAGGATTACTCTCAACCAGACGAGGAGACTGCATGTGATATCGTTTCTTGCGTTCCCCCCACCCCTGCTTTTATGTGAAACTAGCATTGTTTGCGCCAGTTTACCCTAATGGATTACTGCGCTAGTAAGGTCACACAAAGCAAGTCAATGACGTTTCTAATTTAACTAGATGATTTTGTGAGCGTAGCAAATCCAGAAATGAGATTATTGAACTCTCGTGCATTATTAATAGGCGTCTACTGTCCTAGCGTTTCTTTTTTTATTACCATTATCATTTCCGATGTTGAGCTGCTGTCAAAAAGCCAAGCCAAGCCATCGCCATTGTTCACTTGAGATCTGAACGTGGAAGAAACCAAACACTGAACCATTACATGTGGTATTTGTTGAAAGATCGGAGGAGACCGAGATGAATTTCATTTGCGTGGCCAAAGCGTTGTGCATTAGTCGCAATAAGACAACCGAGGTACCTTAACGACTACTTGAACCGATGAACCGTGATGAGTAAACAATTCACCAGCGCGTTAAAACAATTTCAACAAGAGTCAATCATACTGAGTGGTGCTAAATCATCAACCAGCAAAATCTTATTGACTTGATCAACACGTTCATCCGTTAATACCCCTTTTGTAATGTAAAATGGTGATTGGTCTTTCATCTGATGTAAGCCAACACAAATGCTGTACCATCCATGTACAGAAAGGTCAGAAAGGAGCAAAATCGACTAAAAAATTTATTCAGTTTTAACTTTTAGTTAGTTTTAAATTCTTTACGGTGGCCAATTCACGTTATCAACTCAGTTGATAAAACCAAATTGCCTTATTACCCCCACCGACGCAGCACCACAGTTTCGTTAGAAACTTACCTCTTTATTCATTCGATTAAGACTTTGCCGGGATTTAAAACCTCTAAAAAAGTTGCAATTAAAAATTTATAGCCTTAAGCTGCTTTTGAAGGCGGACGAGAAGATATTTGGTTGGTAAACTTAATTGCTTTTGAGATTTATTAGTTTTTTTGCATCTAACGCCTTATTTTAATTGTTCACTCGAGTGAGTCAATACATGTTATTAGCACTCGAGATCGAGACAAAGCCTAGCAGTCTCGTTCCATTCTCCTCTCTTTCCGTTCGGAGACGGTTTCGGAAATTAGATTTGGGTAAATAAAATGAATGAGATTAATTAGATAGGCAGAGTCAAATCGAATTTACATCTCAGTTTTCAATATTCTCTCGATCAAATATGACACAGAAAAGTTGGTACTGACAAAGAACAATCTGCAGGCACCGGTAACTTTGATACTTCCTCTCGGATCAGTTTTAATTACTAGCGGAGACATGGAACAATGCAGCTTGCAAGGGCTAGCTCTTTATGGAAAATGCAGCCGGTATTACCTCAGCAAGCTTTTGTTGACAAGGTTTGGTTTCTAATTAACAAGGTTTTCCCGCTGTGAGGACTGACGGATAACCTACTTTAGGGGGGGGGGGGTGGCTAAGGGTAGCTTGGGTTCTTGCAAACTCTTCATCCAATCTAGATCTCGTAATCTCGTCAACCTCAACCATGGTCTTGAAATCTAGTAATGATGAACATATTTCAGTCTTGAACTCTGGCATTTTTTCAAAGTTTTCAAAGTCTCGGGTTTTCTCTCGCTATGGGGCCGATGGTGCGGGCCAAAAGGTAACAGGATTAGCTTGGAATCATCCATTGTCAACGACGGAAGTGTGAACGAGCCCTTTATTAGGAGAGTGGGGCACACAGTATAAGGCTGTGTGAGTAAGATCACGATATGAACAAGGTTTGAGAAACTAAAACTGTTTAGTAACGATCTCAGATTTGCTTACAGGGATCCCAGCCGTTAGGTTGGTCTCTGATGTTATAATTGACTTTACCTTAGCTTTTCTGTTCGAGTTTTGCTTTCGCGTTGAATAATGAGAACGATGGTAAACTTTAAGCAAGGTATTGGAATGAAAGAAAAAAAAAGTTGTAATTCGTCACGGCATGTCATGAGCGTGGGAAAAAGGAAAATCTGATTCCTCGTGACCCTCGGATTGCGCGATGCAATGCTCAACCACTGAGCAATAGAGTACCCTATTGAGAAGAAGGCTAAACGTCTTCAGGAAAGACTTTCAAGGACGAAATTTGTCATCGAATGTAAATAGCGTTTAGTAATGTGGCGCAAAAATTTTGCTCAAATTCATTGCAATGTGGAGGATAAAACGTTCCTTTCTTTTCGACACTCTCTCGCAACAATCGGAACTTTTCGGATTCAATCCCGAAAGACTCCAATTTTTTTCGGAGATGTTCACCAGCGTACAAACAAAAGTTATTAAAATTCTTTTATCTTTCTTAGCGGCTGCCCAAGCACAATCAAATGCATGCGATTGTTTAAATCTGTACACCACTGACACGGAATTTTAACTTTCTATACTCATTAAAAAACCGCCTGATTCACCATTTCGCGTTGAGGGGTCCATCTGTCCATCTATTATCAGCATGTCACTCACAAAACAGTGGAAAGATATGTAAGAGGGACACTTTAATGAGTATTACATAAGCTCCAAAATGACAGCTCTGCTTTCAAATGCTTGTCATGATGCAAAGATCCTGCGTTTACCAAATGAATACTAAATTGATTTTTGAAAGCGGATGAATCAACTTGGGGGATATCGCTTTAAATCTCTGTCTGAAATGTAATCAGCGCTCGTGCAGTGCATTTGTGTCCACTGTGGTAGATTCTGACATCTACCCCACTGTGCAAAGGGCACAACTCTACGTAAAGTTTGTTGTCAGTTGACGTACGAGAGTCACGTCAGAAATATTAAAAAAACAGTCAATTTAACGCACTGTATTAAACCTAGTTACTGTTTACACAATTCCTGTCAGGGGCACAATTTACTGGGCCGCTAGTTAATTAGGAAACAGCTGGAAGCTTAAAAATGAAAACAACAGATTCTACAGCAGGTGAAAATGCCCCAGGGACGTAAAACTAACACTAAAAGATTTTTAAATGAAAGAACTACTAAAGCTGGGTGGATCGTGTTTACATACAAACACGTGCTAGTGATTATAGAAGCGTGTTAAAGTTTATCTCTTGAGTTTTAGACAACTGAAGTAGTTTTCTCTATCCATTGCTGAGTGAGGAGTTATCTTACTTTCCCAGTATAGGAAAACCAACCAAGCGGAATTAATGTCTTGTCTCATCTTATCGAAATAAAGCTCGGGAAATTCTTAAAAAAGACACATTGGTGTTAGACAGACACTGAAAACATTAAGCGACCTTTTGAGAAACTGTTTTAATGCTGGCGTCTAATGCACGTGAAACTTATCAACTGTCAACTCTTTCATGATAAAAGAAAGTTGTTGTCTAATTTTAGGTTGCGTGATTTACAACTGCATCTTTGTGGCTCAAAATGAGTCCTAAAATGCTAACATTTGTGCGAGGAAAATTAGAATTTTGTTCTCCTTCATCGAAAAATGGCAATAGTAGTACTTAATATTCGGTTGCTGTGTTAAATTTGAAAGAATATGAAGAAATATGATAGAAAATATTTTGGGGAAGTTTTAGGCAAGGCTGAGGGTCTGACATTTGGAACCACGCCGCACCGAGGTGTTTCCGCGTTTTTTTTTTTTTTTTTTTGCGTTAAAGTTATTCGATACGATGCCGGACGTGTCTCGACCAAGACCACATGGAACAGCTGTCTAACACGTGCTTTACACATGGCGTTCTGAGTTTCATTGTCGTGGAAACAAAACGTGGAGTAAATAAAAACATTTTAGTATCTGGTCCACTTTGTTTCAATACTGATTGAAAGCATCGCTTTGTTAAAATGTTGAAAAAAAGTATTGTTCGTGCTTTCAGTTGCTAATCCTGTAAAAGATAAAACTGGCTTGAGTAGACAACTAATTAAATGATACTCGAGGTCGGAGAAATTGTGCATTCTTGGCCTCTTTAATATCTGGGTACTTTGATCTGAATTTGTTTAATACGGTGACAGAATTTTTTTTCTCGCCAAACATACAAGTTACACGGTGCTGCCACTAGCAGCAGTTTCATCAACGTCCGCGTGTAGCCTGTGCACCTCGACTTTTCCCGCGCTTACTTTTGGCGGGAAGTTATTAATGTGCCCAAACTGTTGACACGAAATATAAAAAAAAAACACTCTTTAGTTAATTAAGATTATTGTGGTTTTAAAATATTAGAAGCAATATTCCAATATCTTAATCTTAAATGCAGATAATTCCAAACATGTTTACTTCTTTAACCGGACACAGATAGGAAGTAAATGACGTTTCTACTTAAGTCTACTGAAAACACTTCTTTGGAATCTAAGACACATTCTTTCAACCTAAAAAATACTAGCTTTACATAAGTACCTTGAGAAAACGGAAAATTCCTAAACAGGAATAAAGCTTAATTGCCCGCAAGGGCCGACGATAAGAATGGAATTCTTTGCAATTTACACAGTAAGAAGTTACAATTAACATGCCATGTATTTAGAATATTCCAAGATTTTGACCTCAGAACACCACACACGAATTGTCAAATTCTCAATTTCATTTTTCTGTAAATTTGTGGGCTTTCTAGGTCTTTAAATAGGGGTGTATTTCTCATTACAGCGCTACGCTCAGGTCATCTTTCTACAATGTCGACTCTTTGATATGCTTTGTAAAAATAACTTGTTTTACAAAAGGTTTAAGTGCCCTTAGCGAAGTTGAGGGCTGCGGTTGACATGTTCCAATTGTTCAGCGATGTAAATAGTTCAGTTTTCGATAAACAGTTGAAAAAAAAAATCAATATTGTTTTACTTGATAAAGTTCTCAGTTCCTCTCCAGTTTGGACCATACTTAAGGAATTGAAACTTTTTCTGTGGTATTCCGAGTGCCATCTTTATAATGGCGAAGAAGTGAAAACACTTCTTATCTTCAAAGGAACCCAAAATATGACCCTCAAGAATTATTCTAAAATGAATGGAATGAAAACACATTTGTGATATTCAAAAATTGTAATCAGGTACAAATTGAATGTTTCACGGTTTCTAGCTGTGAGCGATCCTTCTCAATTTCATTTTGAAGGCAATTACAAAATCCTTTAATTCATAGATGAAAAACTATAGTAATAAATTTTTTCTCGCCGAGTTCTCACTCCTCAGAGCATGAAGCTCGAGCGTGACTAATTGAAGAGTGCGGCTGTCACTATTGCGGCGATGCAACGCAACACCGCTCCATTTGTGTAACGCAACATATTCGTGCTCGCTGAGTGAAAACGAAATAATCACAAGTTACTAGTATGATATGGATTTACTTCCCTTTACTTTTGGTGTTTATGTTATCGTGGGAGCCACTCGAAATAACGCGAAACACGCAGGTATGGTGCAAATTTCGCTCGACCACTCGGTTTTTGTTATCTTTTCTTTTAAACGGCTCTTATGCTGCGAGTTTATCGGTGTTGTTTGTGCAAATGCAAGTTAGAGAGAACAACAACCACAACATGCAAGGCGCAAGCCGCAAAGAGGTGCCGTGATCTTTTAGCGCCGCCAATATTGGTCTGGCGGCGAAGTCAATGCGTTTGTCAGACTCCGTCTACCGATTCTTCCTTAGGGGCTACAAATGAAACACGGAATAATTTAAATGGTCATCGACCAGCCCAGTTAGTACCGAATCGATTAACCTTGGCTCCATCTTTTCCCGATCCAGCATTTTCTCACATGACTCATGCATCACGAATGTTTGAAATGGCAACGACGTGATGAATTCGCCCGAGAAGAATGTAACAGTTGGGAAATCTTAACACCCTTGGCCTTGTGACTAACTATCTTGTGACTATTTTGACAAAGTCCATCCTTAGATATCAGGGCGGGGATGGGAGGGGGGGGGGGATGCGAGCACGATTTACAGGCCCCTTGAGAGATGTTGTGTTATTGAACATTGTGCCTTCTGGACTCGCACTGGCTCACAATTTCCCTTTAAAGTACTCATTCGTCAGTAGATACTTGAAATTCTATGGGTTTGCCTTCCAACGCCTTTTCTGAATGCCCTGGTTGTCAAAGTACAATCCTGTAATTATCTCGGTATTGTGCCAGTTTAAATAGGGTTGTTTTTCTTGGAGCAAAAATAGTTTGTTTTGAGAGGAACGATTACCTGGTATTGGCTTAGAAAAAAATTGTTTTTCCTTTTAGTGGAAAGGAATACCTTGAGTTGATGTCCCCATAAAGCCGCGAAAAGCGAATTTGGTCTGCAGCATTGCAATCAGCATAACTCTGCAGGCGCTTCGATTCTTCGTGATCGGAAGTGTCACTGCTGGGGTGAGGAATGCGTGATGCTTGGCACGTGATGAAATCGA
Organism: Stylophora pistillata; assembly: GCF_964205215.1. Taxonomy (NCBI): domain Eukaryota; kingdom Metazoa; phylum Cnidaria; class Anthozoa; order Scleractinia; family Pocilloporidae; genus Stylophora; species Stylophora pistillata. The sequence continues at coordinate 57,858,582 of NC_142519.1, forward strand.
CCGAAGGTGCAAGGGCGGCGAAAATAGGGCAGAGAAGAAATACCAAAATACATAGATTCACCGCAATAACACTATTAAATTAGCCAAATATCGTCATGTTCTGTCAACAATGAAATGTATCCATCCTAGTAACGGGCGTAATAAGAATTGCATCGTTCTGTTTAAACATGGTTTTCACCGAACTGCACTGACAAAACGACCTTTAGATCGGAAGTACGTCTCACGTGAAAGTGAGTAATAATAAGGAGCAACTGTGCTCTGCTACTGGAGCTAGTCTGGGCGTTTTATTTACAGGTTTACGCCAATAAGGACATTACCTGTGAACGATGAAATCCTACTTGCATAACCTTTAACCCTTTTGTGATAAGGAAAATTTTCGTTTCAATTCGTATACGCAATTAACTCCACCAAAAAAGAATCATATATTTCTCCTTACCATTTTTTTATGGCAAACAAAATTATGAGTTTTATTGGGCGCGGTGGAATCATGGCAACAGTTACGTCTGTCAACAAATCATCGCAAATTAAGTGTCAATAAAAAATTGTGTTCGTTTCCTAACGACTCGTTTCATAACATCGATTGTTCAAAGTTTGCCCTGCGCTTTGTTCTTTTTTCTCACTTGTGTCGCTTGCATTATACTTGCACTGAAATTATTTCCATTTGACACGAAATTATTATTGATAAAATTTTGACAAAATGGTGAGTATAAAATTTTCATTTTCAGGCGTGTAACCACTGATTAATTAACGCAAACTTCAAAATAAAATTGTCGGGGAAATGTTCAAAACACGACAATTTGCCTCGTAACTGTCGCTATTGAATATTTTGGAGCGCCGATTCGTCTCGACATGAAATTTATTTTTTTAAACTTAATATATTCACAATTTTATCTTTTCGACCAAATGGGCGAACTGAAGAATTTAGGACAGAACTTTGCACTATAAAGACACAGAGGGAATTGTTACTTTTTCTCTGTCTCGATTACGTCAGATTTTTACTGTATTAAGCCCCTGTTTACTCCCGCCCATTTCAGTAAAATTTCAATTCAGGTGTGTGAAAAAAGGACTAAATTAAAATTTTGACCCCCCTACCACGTAGAGTTGCTCAATCGACAATCAAAATAATTTTTGACCGGTATGTAATGTTCTGTTCCCGCCGTTATCACGATCAAGTTCATTTCTTTTGCCCTGACAGTATTTTGGAATCGCTGTTCCGAGTAACTGATCCTAACTTCAATGCGATTTTCGAGTGCAACTAATTTAATCGATCCAGTAACACTTATAGAATATCGAGGAAAAGATAAAATCATGCAATCGTTAGAATATCACGCAGCGATCGAAAGAAAAGCTCCAAAGAAAAATGTACAGTGGGAACCTTTGAATCTCTCTGCGAAGAATTTCGCTCACGCCGAATATTTACACACTTTTATTGAGTTGTCAAACGAAAATTATCTCCATTGTTTGCAGTTTGGCACTTCTTTTGATGCACAAAACTTTTTCTTCTTTGTGTAGCGCAATCTGTTTGCCCCAGCACCACCCTACTTCGGCATTTTGTTATACCTCACACCCATAACTTTGCCTGCCTAAGCAACAACGCACGTGATTGGTTTGTGAATTTAAGACAACTTTCGATTGGCCAATATTTTGACAATACCGTCAATTTATAAACTTGAAACGTGCTAATAACGCGTGGTGTTCAACCAAGCTAAAGGTCATTGTTGGGCTTGGCCTTAGTTGGCTACAGAAAAGGCGTAGTAGCTGATCGAAGCCTTGATCATTGAACATTACTTCTGCTGATTTCGAAGCGTAAAGATGGCGACAGAAGTTGAAGCACCGCCTGTGAATATTGAGGTAGATCAGACTGAAACGAAAACCGAAGAGGTCGAAAAACCTGAAGAGAATCACGTCGAAGAGAAGAATGAGGAGCAGGCCGATGAAAACAAGCCGGACGAGGAGAATGCGGTCGTCGATGGCGAAAAACAAGAAGAAGTTAATGGTACCGCACCACCAAAGGTTTTTCTCTATCAACATCCACCATGGAATGCAATTCCATCGCCGCTCCCCGCTTGCATAAAAGTGGAAACGTATTGCCGTATGCTGAAGATCCCTTACGAAAACGTTTACAAACCTGGTACTGATCAGAAATTGCCGTACATCGAATATCAAGGCGAGACAAAGAAACACGACCTCATAGGCTTCCTTAATTCCAAGTTCGAAGCGGACCCCGATGCAAATTTGAATGAAATGGACAAAGCTTGCTCGCGAGCTTTTCAAACTATGGTCGAGGAAAACACGTTCTGGAGTTTGATGTATTACCGATGGGTGGATAACTTCGCAGAAACCAAGAAATACTTCAAAGGGCTGGATGTTGTCAGAAAGAATGTACGCCCGAAGCTCGACCAAGGCAAGTGTGTGAAGTGCTTAGAAGCGCATGAAATCGGCAAGCATAATAAGGAAGAAATTTACGCCATCGGCGAAAAGGATCTACGTGCGCTATCAGCGTTCCTGGGCGACAAGGAGTTCTTCATGGGTTCCGATCCTACAACTATCGATTGCACGATGTTTGGCCTGCTGTCATGCTTGCTGCACACGGCCGAAAACTCGCCCCTGGCTAAAGTTGTGAATGAAGATTTGAAAAATTTAGTCGATTTCTGCGACCGAATGAAGCTTAATTTTTGGCTAGACTGGAATGATCTATCTTCAGAAGAGCAAGTCGAGGAGACACGACCCAAATCAAGGCTAAGTGTCAAAAAGAAGAAGAGGACCAAGTCCCAAGAGCCAGCAGCCGAGAGCAAAGAAGGCCAAGCTAGTGCAGACCAAGAAACCGAAGAAAAGAAAGAAGGAGAGGGAGAAGAAAAGAAAGAAGAGGAGCCCGTTGTAAATGGAGACGCAACAGAAGAGGCAGCCGCCGAAGAACCAAAGGAACAAGCGGAGGAATCAAAAGAGGAGGAGACCAAGGAATCAGAAGAAAAGAAAGAGGAAGAAACTCCTGTGGTCAACGGCGATGGAGGCGAAGAACCAAAAGCCGAGGAAGCCGCACAGGAATAAACTGTAAGCTTTTCAGATTCGTTTTCTGTGAACTTTGAGCAAACAAAACGCTGCTATATCCTAACCGAATACTAATGAATTACTTTAGGCGTTCAATCCAGGAACGGAGGTTTCCTATTGTAAGTATTATTTTTCCTTGCTTACACGCAAGACGTGCGTAGATTTCTTTGCTAGGGAAAAGAGGTTGTGTGTGATTAGAGATCATTCAGTAGATCGCTGCTCACTCGCTGTTGCGAGGGAAATTCGAGTTCTCTCAACGCGCGATCGATTCGTGACTGAAAATCCATTCTTGATTCTTCCTGATTATTATTCACTATTCCTCTATTTCATTGCTAGTATTTGACCGTTAAAATCGAGACAAATCTATTCATTTTGTTAGAAGCAGCCCCGTTGAGATGGAATTCGGTTGAAAACCTGAAATCGGTGTAATTTTCCGAAGGTGTGTCGTTTCCCAATTTAGGTGGGGCTTTAGAAGATAGCGATTTTCGAATTAAGTAGCAGTGATCGCGCTCGGTTACATCAGTACAAAGACATTAATTTTTTATTATAATATTTTGATTGTTATGAAAAACTTGAAAGTAGTGTAATAATACTCACGAAGCAATATTCGTGGCTCTGTACCTGCGCTATAATTTTCGTCTAGTCGTAGTAGATATTAATTTCGAGACACAACATTGAATAGTCGTGAGTTATATGGTAACAAATTGAGTCCGAGATTCTAGGCAAAGGAACCACGGTATTTATGTAAGGTTCAGGAAAAGTCTTTTTTCTTAATTGTCAACAGTGGATATCTATATTCACATTATTGTGCTGGAATTTGAAATCGTTTAGTTGAATCCTCAAACTCGTCTTCTCTCACTCGAACGTTACACCACAGTCGGTAAATATTTACAGAAATATGTTCTAATCTTGTTCTCGTCTTGCCCACTTCGAACAGGATTAAAATTAGCAGCTTTCTTTTGCGATTCAGAGTTATGTTCCATCTAAACTGAAAATTTAACAGACATGACGAGTTTCGATGGGTTTCATGGACGAGAGAGCAAAGATATACTTTGGACAGTCTAATTGGGATTTAATATCTAATTTTGTTGTGGCGAGTTAAACCCTCCCAATTTTCAAGAACCTTTCGCCTTCCGTAGATTTTACGTGTTTGTGGTGCTTATTATGGCTAGCGGATTGCATCTCCCTTTCTAAATATAAGCTAATTCTGAGCCATGAGTTAATTTTTTTTTCACTCAAGAAGACGAAACGTGAACATCTTAAGAGTAGCTAAGAGAATAGTTTTTTTTTTGTAAAGCTTGGAGTAAGAACCAAGTGACATTACAATAATAAATTTAAAGAAGTAGAGTAATTTATATGTTGATAGTGTAGTGTATTAGTTTTTGTTTTGCATGCACGTGTTTTGTTTGGAAGGCCTTTTTTAGTGCCTTAAATTTGTCTTAAATTTAGTAGTTTAGCCGAGGTTGCATGCTCTTCTATTTCTGAATTTAGAGACAAAAACATTCATTTTTTTTTCTGCAAATTATTGCAAATTATAATACTGTAGTAAATTAAGTCTAAGCCATGCATATCTAGTGTCCCTTCATTTAAAACAAATCGTTGGGAACATGAAAGGCCTAAATATAGAATTATTTTGCATTTATTTTTTATTGTTGATCACAAAGTGAAACAGTTTGTCGATAGCTGGAACTACAGAGATGTGTGAAAATTGAAAAAAGTTTGCTACCCTTCCAATTTGCATAGTATTTCAGTGATATTGATGTCCTGCTGCCACTTGTAGTAGCCATTAGAAACTTGCAAGGTGCTATGTATGGAAACAATGACGTCCTGTCACGTCAGTTTCACTTTTCACTTTCCAAAAAGTTTTTGCAGCTGTTATTGTTAGAATGCCATGGAATCTGAAAGGTGTAGCATTGTATTTTCCTTTAGAAATGGTGCGCTGTATATGATATTTTGGTCTAACAGAGGCGGAGTGAATGTTGTCTCGCGATGGAATTCAAGTGTTAGGAGTATGTAGACATGAAAGACACTTTCTCCTGTAAAATGTATTGTTAAATTATACTTAAGAGTTGAAATTAAAACTGAGCAATCATGTGAGTGTTGTTTATTTTTGCATGTGCATCTTGCATTGTTCCTGTTACTAAGGGATTGAACTAGGTGAGAAAAATTGTCTTAATCATGTGACAAAACTAGGGGAAAAATTAGCATGTCTCTCTTAGGCTTTCCATGTTTGAAAATGGAATAGATTGTCGTGCCCTGTCCAGTTGGAACCTTGTTTTGAAGGGTTATTATAAAGAAAAACGTATGGCATGGTGCTTTCTACTTGAGTTGTTGTTAAATTTAGTAGGGGCTATTTATGAAGCGGGAGGACATCACATTAGTTTGTTTTGCATTATATTGATTCTGAAAGGTGTTGCATATTATTCATGCAGCAAGTTTGAAGGTGTTACGACATTTATTTTTGTGAGATGGAACGGAACTAGAAATTTTTACCCTTAGAGGAAAAGAGTAGATTTCTTTGTGCTGTTCACCCATGGTTGTAGTGTGGTAGATTAGAGCAACCATGCAGTGAACATTTCTTCAAGAGTTTTTGATTTATGGCAATATCAGTAATTTTTATTCATCTGAATTTAAAGTGGACTATCACTTTTGTTCAAATGCTTTCTTGAACAATTTAACTGAGGGTGGTTGAGTGTAGCTGAACAATGTCTACAAAATTTCCAAGGTTTCCTCCAAGCATAAAATTGTAATGAAGATAAGACACAAGACTGGTGGGTGATAAACTTAAAAAATGTACTATTTTGAGTTGATTATTTGATGTCAAAAGCTATGGCCCTATTTCTACTGTTTGTTAGAATGTGGTGGTGTTGCACAGGCCTTAACCTGTGCAGCTACTAAACCAATTGAAATGGGAAGTGAAACATCAGTTGGAAACATCTGATATGCATTTTTTCAAGGGTGGGAATTTAGCTGCCAGGGGCTGCATGTCCTTTTCCTAAGATAAGAAAGGGGAGGATGATTCTGTGACACTTGGTTGTCCCAAAGCAAGCTCTTTTTTTGCCAGATAATACTGACCAATTTTGAATCTGCACTTGAGCTCTATTTTTGGCATTTCCCATAACAAAGGGGAAATGGTTGGAGATTTGAAGGAACTTGTTGGAGGAAATATGCCACAATTCTTTTGAAACATTTTTCCTAATTCTCCTTGTTAGTGATCTTATTCTTGGAGAACACATTTAACCGGTGTCAGTTTTGGATTGAACATGGCATACAAAGTCCTGTGGTGCAAAATCACCCCACTATTCCTTAGTTCCCCTGCATTTCTATTTTAAAAGGATATCAACAATTTGAGTTGTGATCTTTTCATCAACCCCAAAATGTTTTCATTAGAAAGGAATCAGGTGTATGGCCTGTGCATTTTTGGATCATAGAGGACGTGCAATTAGTGAAGGAGGATCTAGCCTGACTGCAGAATTTTTCAGTTCCGGAGAAGGATAAAAACACTTGTGCAGGGAGTTCCTCTCACTGATCTTACCACACAGCCATTGTAATTTGGATTTGTAATGCAGAACTCTTTTGATTCCCCCTCTTGGAAGAAGACTTAGAGCAAGAAGACTGAACAATGGCTCCCCAGGAGATATGTTATGTGAATGATCAGTGGAAAGTAATTGGAAAACTTAAATTTTTGGTTGAGAAGTTGTGGAATCTGGCACACCAAATGGAAACAAGGAAAATTAAGAGTGGTAATCGTTGACCAAAGAGGGCAGAATTTCCTAAAGTTTGGTAGAAGTTGGGTTTGAGGATGATTATTTTTTTATTTTAATAGATTTCAAAGTTTGAGAACCATTTCCCAATTTTAAGTTGTAATCAGTTGCCTTGTATACCCATCAATGACCTTAGCCATGGCCCACATGAGGAGCTGAACGGTATAAATTGTCAGCACCTGGAGATCTTGTGAGCCATGACTATTATTGCCAGACACCTTTTTCATTGGTTGTTGGGGAGCTATTGCCTTCTATCCAAAGTTACAGAATCTATTTTTTCTACAAGAGCCTTTATCTGTCAGAGATTGTGAATGAAAGAGATGTTGCTTTAAAAAGCTTCACTGCTAACTGATTAGTGAAAATTTTGTGACATTTTCAAGCCTACACTTAGAATGATACAAAGATCAAAGTGCATCCTTTTGAGGGGTTAATTTGCAGTGGTGATTTGGAAACTTTGGAGTTAATTAAATTTTATTTTTAAAACCAGTCATATGAACAACACCAAAACCCTTTGTGTCTTTAAATGGACTATGGTCTGCAACAAGGTCTCAAATCAGGCAGTTTGAACCAAAGGACTCATTTATATTTGGGATTAACTTATCTGTCAAAGATGATTCATTGGGCAGGGTTTTATTAACATTCTACTGTCAAGGAAGGATGAGAAAACAGATAAATGAAACAGAATATGTTAGTATACTGATTTCCTTTTTTTTCTTTCCCCCATGCCCTAATTTTGCTATACTTATTTTTTTTTACCTTTTCACTCACTGAAGTGACCAAAGAGGAAATTCTCCCCACAACATCCTTAAAATATTTTGCATGAAGGAAATGAGAAGAAAAAAAATATTGTCAACTAGGCAATACTGTTTGACTAAACAACAAGTCCTTTGAGCTAAAATTAGAAGAAATGTGCAGTAGACTGTACAGAGAATTGATATTTTGACAGAATAGAGAATTAATATTTTGTTTTGGGGGGGAGGGAAGGGTTTCTTAACAAAGAAAAATCTTTCATTGGTCTTTGGATATGCTTTGTCACATGCATGCGTGTCTGAGTGCACGAGGTCAATTAACAGCAGACTTGTTAACATGAGACATCAAAAATATCAAAATTCTGCCCTCTTGCAAGGTTGAAAGGACACAAACAAAGGAAACTTGACAAGCATATCATGTTCATTCATTTGATGTTCTCTTAAGTTCATCATCATTAAGCTAAATTTTTTATAAAATAAAAGATGCATGATGAAATGATAAGATGTCTGTCTGAGAGGGAGGGAGGGGTGAATACCAGTGTGTAGGATATAATTATCACTACATAAATCAAAACTTGGATGATTGTCAGGCTTGTAGCACAGCTTACAAGGTCAAAACAGCCTTGGAATTGCAAACCTTATTCAAGACAAAATTGTTCACCCAGGCTGAAGTGATTTTCTGGGCGATAAGTACAGAATATTCAGAATTTTGTAATAATGCTTCATTGAGCTGTCTGTTTATCAGTTTTAAGTGTGGAGAGGGGAGGGTGATCACATTCAAACTCACCCACTTCACCCACCCTGCATACCAACCTTCCTTTGTTAAAGTCAAGTAGTTAAAAGAGGCTCAGCGGTAATGCACTATATTTCAAGATGGCGGACGACGTATCAACAAAGCTGTTAGTGAGACATTTACCCTCTCAACTCAGTGTACATGATAAAACGGACCTACTGAAACACTTTGGAGCAAAGGAAGTAATATGTATGGAAAGGAGAGGAAAATTGGTGGGTGTTAGACAATTCCATTGTTACCTTTTGACGAAATCACGCAACAGAAACTTCAAGCAAATAATTGAATTCGATAATCTGAAATTGAGCAGAAGCTGTACTTGCTCGATCTCATACTAAAGTTGTGACTGCTCAACTTAAGAGATTTAAAAATTAGCGACAGATTCCCTGCTTACTTTTAGGATCAGTCAATGAATTTGTTTCAGTAACTGGATATGATACTTTTTCAAAAACGGGGTGTCTAGATCTATTTCATGACCTCAGGTGGAAGAATTCGAGGATCGAAAATGCTTCCTTTTCTTGTATTTCTCTAAATATTGATTTGGTAAGCTCCTGAGTATTGAGTGAAATGTCAGTTTGTAGCAATGTAAGAAAGCAAAACTGTACAGTTAAGGTGAACACTCAGTGAGAGACAATCAGTGTCTGGTTAACTGATCTTCATTTTCAGAGAGATGCTGCATTTGCTGAGTTTTCCACCCTAACACAAGCTGCTCAGGTAGGTTGCCATGCTCCTGGTTGCTTTATGTCAGGGAAACTGGGATGAGCTCAGGCTTGATAGGCCACTAATGGTTCCATTACCGACTTTCCTTACCAACTTAAGGTGTCAGTATTATGTATTTATTATAGGACTACATTCTGTCCAATTTGGAAATAATTGGATGAAAAAAATTCTGAGGACGGCCATAATTGGACAAGGCCATAAGCCGAGTCCAATTTGGCAGTCAAAAGAATTTTTTGAATCCTATTTCCAAAATTAGACAAGCATGTAGACCTATTACTTGTTAATTATATACCAGCTAGTCAGTTGGAGTTGGGCATTGCTCAGTCAAGCTATTATTCTTTGATTTTTTTAAACTGTTCAATTTTGGATTAATTTGGACAGTTTGAAACTATCCAAATTAATCCATAATGGGCCCGTGTTAAAAAATGAAAGAATAAAAGCAATGCTGACAATTTCATATTAATTACCAACTCTACAATTATTATCATAATTGTACTAGGTCCCTAATCTATTTATAGAATCATTTCTTTCTGGGTTTTATTTCTCATGCAACAACTGATGGCAAAATTACAAGAGGCATTTTACTCTATAAGAGCTCAAGTGGCATTGTGGTAATTTCATTTCCACACCCCACACTTGAGTTTTCTCGCAGTACAGCAGAAATTGATTTTAAACTTGAGCCATTAACTCAGTAACTTGGTACTGTGTGGGTTGGACAGGAGAGTTGTTCTTATAGCTTGCAGTGTTTCAGTTACTTGGCACCTGGTTGGGGCAGATTGATCATTTCTGCAAGGCCAAAATCCTTTTATTGTGTACTTCACAGGCAATTTCTCAGTTACACCAGTCTGAGGTTCTTGGCAGCCGATTGACAGTGGAATATGCTAAACCTCTTCATGAACATCTTGCAGCTCAACAGTGTAGCAGGTAAACTTGGATTTTTTGGAATTCGTTTGTTTTACCTACACAATCATGTTGATACACAACACCCTTCTTTGAACCCTTCCACCAGCTGACACACCTTGACCTGATCCACTGAAAGTTTAAATCCTGCAAAATAAATGGCTGTTAAAACATACCATCTTCAGAAGTACAAAAATTCACCAATATCCTTTGTAATTGAAAATTAATTTCTGGTCTTGCATTATCCTGGCTTTTAATTTAGTCACTTTGACCATCATGGGTGAAGAAAGAAAATGTGAACTCCAACACTTCTAGATGTGAATGACATATTATGTAGCTCTCCTCTATCTAAATCAGCACTATGGAAAAATTTGGAAATCTCAGGTTTCTTTCCTTCCTCCTTTTCTTTTTCTTGATGGAACCCAAAATTGATTGAAGAGTTAATTTTTATGCAGAAACTTCAAGCTTCCCAAAATGTTTTCTGCATACAACAAAGAAAGGCCAAAGTGTAAAATTTAACTCAATTCATGTAAAATTGACATGCTGCACTGTATGGTGTGGTCTGTATGTCTGTGGCAGTTGTAAGTTATAAATAATCATTTTTCACTGATGATCATGATTGAAACAAAGGGATAATTATCAGATCTGTTTAGGAAAATATTGTAATTTTACTAATAGTAATACTTTGAAAAATGTGAACCACTTTATTCCTCTCAAACTTGTGTTGAACTTCTCTAAATACAAACTTAACTCTCTACACCATAACATCAAAATTCAAATTCTCTTTACTATTCCCTATACCTTTCCTAATGTTCTGTCAAGGAGAATTTCTCTCACAGTCAACAGCTTGAGATGTTTAGTCAGTGATCATTTCCTTTATTTTCATGACCTTAAATTTTAATCCAGGCCTATTGCAGTAAGAAAATAGATTTGAGTCACACAAGGGAATAAAGGGGAAAAAGCTAACTCAAGCCATTGATAATCTCAGGGGTTACTGTATGATGTTTTGTTGTGTGACTTTTTTTAAGGGTCTCCCCTTCAGTATCGTTGGATGAAAACACAAACAACGACAAAGAAACAAGAAAAGTGGAGACAGAACAACTCAGTAACAAAGTTAAAGTGAAGTCTGGTGACACTCAAGGCATAGCACCAAGTTTAGGGTACAAAAAATCCTAGTAAATATTATGCTAATCAGAGTTTCTCATTCACTGTTTATTGAAAGATGGCATAGTGTAGCAGTCAATGATGTATTTTCCTCCCTCCCAATGTGTAGCTTTGATGCTCAGTTAGTAGCAGCACCCATCTAGTATCTGGGGTGCTAATAGGTTCAAATGCCATCAAAGCCTGAATATTTTTTATTTTTTCAGACTTCTTTCCTGCGATTGCTAAAATTGCAGCTCATTTGTGAGGGTGGTGGCTTTGTGTCATATATTAGTCAACCTTTTTGTTTTATTGATGTTGCAAATATACATGTCTCCTCATAATTGTTGGTTCACAGCCAGTTGACTATGATTTGTACAGAATAAACTGACATGAAATTTAATTGTTTTTTATGTTTTAGCAGCTAGGACAACAGAAATAAAAGCAATGAATGCAATCTGTCAGGGCTGATATATTGTTTACATTCATCATTTCATTTTTTGACACTTTAATGGTCATCTGTAATTTTTATTTCATTTGATTGTCAATTTTCAAAGAGAAGTAATAATGGAAATAACTTTAGGAGCCATTATGTCTAAAGTTATTAATGATCATTAATCTGAACCAATCCTGAATAAATGAAAAAAAAATGTTACGATAGGGGTAATTGTATTTCTGTTTTTATGGATGATCCTTTTGTTGGTTTTTATTATAACCAGGAACTCTCTTTAGGTCATTTAGGATGCATGTATGTGTCTGGCTCCTAATTGCTACTCTTTTATCAATTTCTATATGTTTAATTTATGAATGAGACTGTTCCAGACACATTGTTCAAAATTATTTTCATTTGGTGAGCTCTCTTTTGTAAATAATTTTTATTCTCTAAGTTTTCAAGAAAGTGCTCTTGCCTTATGGGCATTTTTTTTTTAAAAAATGGTTCGGAGCAAAGACTTTCTGAATTATTTTAATTTTCACCCTATTTTATAGACCTTTTGTCAAAATCCTTTTGATTATTAATGTAGACATAAGTTTGTTATAATGATGAATTCAGCATAATAGATTTTAAAAGTTGTTATCAATAAATTACAGAGGCTTTTAAGCATCACTATACTTTCCTATGTAAAAATCAGGATGATTTTGCCAAATGACAATCATTCTAACTTTTTTTCAGTTTTTGTAGCTATTAATTATACTTTAAAATCCTCATGTTTTACACTTTTTATTTTAGCTTAAATGTATCATTAATACAATCTGAGTGGGTTTGTTTGATGTGGCTTGGCTATAAAATTTTTTTAAAATGACTAACTTAAAGTTTTATTGTTGCAGAATTAAGTACAGTTGCAACCCAAGTCTTCACTATGCCTACCCTCCGGTAAATACTGCCATTCTCACCAACATCGCCCACACATTGGCATGTGTTCCAAAATTTTATGTCCAGGTGTGAATTTCAAATTATGTCATATGCTGAATTCTACATGCATTTTGGTTGGTTCTTTGTAATGATCTTTGGAAGGACAAGTTTTTTGTTTCTCTGGTGTATAAATCAGACAAACAGAATCCATGTTGCCATGGCTCTGTCATTATAGGAATAGCATTAGTGACACATGGCAGTTTTGTTCTTACCCCACATTGATGTCATCTGTGATGTACTACTGATGCACATGGCAACATGGAATTCATTTCTTAATTCGCAGTTAACCATTTATGAACTCCTCTTCTTCCATATTCCCCATCATTTGTGAAAAATTATTATCAAACTATGACTTTGTTTTCCCAAGCATCTTCATGTTTATTAATCTTAAATTTATGCTCCAAATTTTTATAAATTTGATTTTTCTTTGTTCTAAGCTCAAGTCTGTAAGGCTAAAGTAGATTTAAATTTTCAAATTTCTGTTTGACTGTGGAGTGTGCATTATTCAT